>NW_015389598.1:9909-17724 GCF_001527695.2 Protobothrops mucrosquamatus
CAAAGAAATTCGATAGGAGACCTCAATCCGGCTATCGCAGGTCATCCTTTCGTTCGGGTGACTCTTGGGAATGGAGACAGCCCTTTCGGGGGGGGCAGTCCTGGGATTGGCCCAGAGGCTCACGGTCCTACCTTCCTAGGCAAGACCGCCAGCAGGACCGCCAGAGTGGAGGAGCCAGGGGCCAGTCCCAGTCCAAGCGCCCCTTCAGGGGCTCAGGAGGGCGGCCTTTTAGGCGATCCAAATGACGCCGAAGGGGGCTATCCCATCGGGGTCGGCTGGCCCTGTTTTGCGACGTCTGGGAGGGCACCACCACGGACGCCTGGGTCAGAGAGACCATAAGATATGGTCTCTCCCTAGAATTTCAGTCTTACCCTCCAGACCGTTTCATTCAGTGTCCGGTTTCAAGAAATCGGTCAAAGGCCTCCCTGGTAACAACAGCGATCACTCATCTGCTGGACATCAGGGCCATAGAAAGGGTTCCTTTAGATCAGGTAAGAACCGGGTTCTACTCAATACTATTCATGGTCCCAAAGACCTCGGGGGGCTGGCGAGCCATCTTGGATTTGAAGGGTCTCAACCGCTTTCTTGTTTACAAGAAATTCAAGATGCAGACCCTAAAATCCATCTTAGCAAGCGTCAGGAAGGGAGACTTTCTCTCCTCCGTGGACCTAACGGAGGCCTATCTCCACATTCCAATCTTGCTAGAACACCGCAGGTTCCTGAGGTTTGCCTATGCACACAGGCATTACCAGTATCGGGCTCTTCCTTTTGGCCTGTCCTCAGCACCCCGGGTCTTCACGAAGGTCCTGGCAGTGCTGGCGGCTCATCTACGGATGAGGCCGGTGCGTGTCCAGTGTTACCTGGACGACATACTCGTATTGTCCAGGTCCCTTCACTCTGCCGAGTCGGATCTACAGATTACCCTGAGGACTCTTCAGGAACACGGGTTTTCTGTGAATTTCAAAAAAAAGCCACACGGTCCCCACAAAGCGACTTATCCATCTAGGAGCCTTAATAGACTCAGACCTTTGCGAGGTTTATCTCTCTCCGGAACGTCAGGTCAGCATCCGGACACTGGCACTCCAGGTCCGCAGGGAACAGTGGGTGCCCCTGGTGCGTCTCTCACAACTCCTAGGGAAGATGGTCTCTTGCTTAGGCATCGTGCCATGGGCCAGACTTCGTTCCTGGAGTCTCCAGTGGTTCCTTCTCCCATATCAGAGATGCAACCTCAGTGCATCAAAAGCAAGGGTCAGGGTTCCACACCAGACGCTGGTATCTCTACTCTGGTGGACTTCATCCGCCATTTCCAGGGGTACATTCTTCAAGGAGCCGTCCAGGGTTACCCTGACCACAGACGCCAGCCTATTCGGCTGGGGGGCTCATATCCACAATCACCTCGCCCAGGGTCGGTGGTCACGGTCAGATCTGACCCACAACATAAATTGGTTAGAGTTGAGAGCAGTACACCTGGTTCTTCGGGAATTCTCTCCCCTGGTAAAAGGGAAACACATACTAGTCCTGACGGACAACATTACAGCGAAAGCGCACATAAACAAACAGGGAGGGACCCACTCTTGGCCTCTCATGCAGGAGGCCATGGCATTGGGTCTCTGGGCGGAAACCAACCTGAAATCCATCCGAGCGGATCACATCTCGGGGGTGAACAATCTACAAGCGGACTCCCTGAGCAGAGCCACCATAGACCACTCAGAATGGAAGTTAGATCCATTCCTGTTCAGGGAGGCAGCCCTCAGGTTCGGGCAGCCAGTCCTAGACCTCTTTGCTTCCCCGGCAAATGCGCAGATCCCAAGGTTCTTTTCCAGGTTCAGATCGGAAGGGGCAGAAGGGACAGATGCCCTTCGGAGTTCCTGGCCCAGGGGCGTACTCTATGCCTTTCCTCCCCTCCCACTGCTCCCGGCGACCATTCGCAAGCTCCTACAGGAACAAGCGGAGGTAATACTGATTGCCCCATTCTGGCCACGTCGGCCGTGGTTCGTGGATCTGGTGGATCTCTCGCTCTCTCCTCCGTGGAGAATCCCACCGGACCGGGTAGCCCTCAGTCAGGGGAATCTCAAACACCCGGACCCTCAGTGGCTCCAACTAGCCGCCTGGCACTTGAGCGGGAGGGTCTAGCTAGTTTATCATATTCCTCGGGGGTAATATCTATAATCCAGGCTTCTAGAAGGCCTTCCACCAACAGGATTTATGATGTCACCTGGAGAAATTTCTGCTCTTGGTGCAACTCAAGGGACCTTTCTCCCCTTTCGGTTACTATTCCAAACATATTGGAATATTTACTGGAAGGTCTTAATAGAGGGTTGTCGGTAAGCACCTTACGTAGACAGGTTGCGGCTTTATCAACTGTCCTCTCTTGTGAGAATCAGGAATCCCTCGCTCACCATCCAGCGATTAGTGCCTTCCTGAAGGGTGCTGCAAATACGGGTCCTCCTACGTCTCATCGTTACCCGTCCTGGGATTTACCCTTTGTGCTACGGACATTGACCTCTTCTCCATTTGAACCTTTAGGTTCATGTTCCTTGCATTTTCTTACCCTGAAGGTTGCTTTTTTGGTGGCCATTACATCGGCCAGAAGAACTTCTGAGCTGGCCGCCCTATCTGTTAGGAAGGATCTCTGTATGTTCCATGAGGACAGGGTAGTCCTCAGATTGGACCCAACATTTATCCCCAAGATTAACACTGGTTTTCACCGATCTCAGGAACTGGTGTTGCCAAATTTCTGTCCCAACCCTTCTCACCGTCTGGAAAAGGGGTGGCACACCTTGGACGTGCGCAGGGCCCTGCGTCACTACCTCAAACGTACTTCGGCCTTCCGCAAATCGGAAGCCCTGTTCGTCTCCTTCCATCCTTCTACCTTGGGGAAGAAGGTTTCCTCTTCCACCATCGGTCGTTGGATACGGGCCTGTATCACTAAGGCGTACACTTCCCAATCTCTTCCGGTTCCCTCTCAGGTCACTGCTCATTCTACGCGCAGTGCCGCGGTATCTGCGGCCTGGTCCACTCAGGCCTCGCTTGAAGAGGTTTGCAGAGCGGCGACTTGGTCGTCCCCCTCTTCATTCATCAAACATTATAAGATAGACCGCTTTGCTGCGGCAGATGCGGCCTTTGGGAGACGGGTACTGTAGCAAGTAGTCGCTCCCTCTGTTGAACATGCCTAGACTCCCTCCCTTCAGGGACATGAGTGGCTTTGGTATGTCCCATCCTGTGGACTCTACACCACCATCTGCTGGAGAAAGCGACGTTGTTCTTACCTGAATGCCTTTTCTCAGCAGAGTGGTGTAGAGTCCACATCCCCCCCTGTTATTCTTGTCTAGACATGTATCCTTTGGTTCTTTCCTTTCACTTTTATTTGGAGCCTTGCGTCTGCATTTTGCGCCTCGACATGTGACAAAAACTGGGGAAGTCACACCCAGAGAGAGCCGTGGCAAGAGTTTTTTTCTTGTCTTAGTTCTGCTAGGCAGGATTGCATAATTAACCCATCCTGTGGACTCTACACCACTCTGCTGAGAAAAGGCGTTCAGGTAAGAACAACGCCGCTTTCTACATTTTTTCATTGGACCAGCTACAGACATTGTGACTAATATAACCAAAGCCTTCCTCTTTACACCACTCCTTTAGCCACATATTGAATTCTGCTATACGCTGGCCTTTTCCATTTTGTTCCTTATACACTGGTAAAACCTCTGAAAAAGTAGGCCGACAGCCTATCCTGCTAAGTTCCTGCCCCAAGCTCTGGAAACCATTTTGGGGACAGATCATTAGTGCCAAGATGTACAATAGCACCCACATCACACTCCTTGCTGGCATTCTTCACTATCTTAAAAATATGCCTCTTGTCCCTACTGGCAGTAGCACTAGATAAGTATAAAAAGTAGATAAGTAGATATATATAAAGACAGAAACAGTACTAGGATTTGTAAAAAAAAAGAAAAAAAAAAGCCTAGGATGCTGTCAATCTTACATTGGGTCTAATATTTGCTGAAGCCCTGCTAGAGTTTGTTGGGATTATGATTATTGTGTACATTTAAAAAGAAACAGAAAAAAGAAAGAAAAAAAGGGGGAAAAACAGAATATATTGAATTACGGGAACCTACACACTCATTGATTGCAACTAAACATTAAAGAAACAAGCAGGATACATAAATGGGAAGGAGAGCTGTGAGGGACATCTAAAACCCATGATTTATGGGTTTAACCGTGTAAGATAAGGCATCCTTAATATTGATACATTTGAAAACATAACACTAAAGCCTATAAATCTCCCACAGGACACCTCATTTTTAATTTTTTTATTTTTTTTTTAATTTATTTTTTATTTTTCCAAACTCTCCCCCTCATTTTTTAGATTGATTGACCCACTCTTTCCATTTCCACGGCTACACAACCGCAAGCAACTCAGTGTGGCATCCAACACTAAAGGAAGGTGTGATAGCCAAAAGCTAAGGAACCTCTGTTTTAAAGGCTTTCAGGGACTACAGCTTAGCAAATTGGGATTTTTGCAAAGGTTTGCCTATGGAGGTCCCCTCTTTTAGGGGAGTGAGAGGGAGTTGCCTTCGTACAAACGGAAAGAGGGCAGAAGGGTCTCTCCAATCAAGGAAGCGTCTGAGAATGTACAGAGCAGAGCTGCGGTCCTAGCATCAAAAAAGCTCACTTGTCCTCCTTCGCAGTTGAGAGAGATGCGGATCCTTGTGGGCTTCTCAGTCAGGACCAGGTCAGAGCGTACTGACGGAGAGATGGCCACGTATTCCTTTTCCCATTTATAAACCTGCCAGTGTCTGGCCTGCTCATCAAGATTCGTTACGTTCACTGGCATGTTGGTAATCCCTACACGCCATCCTTTTGTATTCCTTACAGAAACTTCCCAGAAACGTCTCCCTGTTGAGAACCTCTGACAGCCAAGGACATATGGACAACATTCAAATCTCGTGCTGTTTGGGGAAGGATATATTTCTTTAGCTGGCTTAATTCCTCTGACGCATTTTCCATCTTCGCGGATGTAAAGGAGGCCAGGATGGGCTGTGCATCGATCCAGAATTACATTCACTGCAAGTAGGAAAAGAAGGAAGGAAGGAAGGAAGAAGAACAAGAGCTTAGGCTGCAGGCGTGGTTTGTGTCTTGACCCCCAATATATCAACCCTACGGCCTCCACTCTGAAAGGAGTTCAGCTTCCAAGTGTCAACACTGCAAATACTGTATATTCTTGCTTTGACAATATGCAGAACTGTCTGGTATTTTTATAGTTGAATCAGGCAACAGTGAAAGGGGAGGAGAATAAGGAAAGCCCGGGAAAAAGGAACCGGAAGTGAATCACATCTTCCAAGTTAATTGGAAGATGTGAACCATGACCCCAAAATAGGGGAGGAAAAATGCCTGGAACGTATGTGCAACGGAAAAGAAAATCGGATCTAAGCATTCCACCAATGCCATACTGACATCTCTGTAACCTTAATAAAGGCTTTTAGGTTAAAAAAATGCCTGAAAGTTCTTTTAAGTGTTTCGTTAATCAGACACATGACACCAAGCTTCCAGGACTGGAAGATTCACTGATTTTATAAACGGCCAGTTGCCTTGTCTTTCCAAGCCTTCATGGTGCTTCACCCCCTTCTAACATCCCTGCAGATCAATCTCTTTAACTTCCATCTTGCAGGTGGGAAGATTGGGATGGGGGTGAAGAGTGGTTGGCTTTGCCTTCAGTGAGTTCCCGGGAGGGCCAAGGTTGAACAGGGATTCTACCTGGAGCTTTAATCCAGAAGATCAGGCAGAGCAAGAGGCCGTCATGTTTCAATTCTCAACTGGCAGAGTCAGAGGGATCCCCCCACAGGGAACTTGGGGCACATGATGGAATGTGAGGAAGCTCTGCCCTTTTTTCTACGAGCATCAGGATGTCACAGGGATGTACAAAAGGGGAGGCTTCTGCACAGGAAACCTCTGCTTTCATCAATTTGATGGCTCACAAGGTGGAGACATCCCTGGTGCTCGATGTCTCTGGAGATTCTCAGTCATCCAGGTCATGGTTGTCCCAAAGGCGCTTTTTTTCACGAGGCAACTGGACTTCATTGTTTTTCTTCGAAGATGTTTCGCTTCTCATCCAAGAAGCTTCTTCAGCTCTGACTGGATGGTGGGGTGAGGGTCAGAGTCAGAGCTGAAGAAGCTTCTTTAGATGAGAAGCGAAATGTCTTCAAAGAAAAACAAGAAAGTCCAGTTACCTCGTGAAAAAAGCACCCCTGGGACATCCCTGGTGCTCCAAATTTGCTATTTGCTGTGACCCAAAGGACTTAATTTCTCTGCTCCCAAAGACCTGGTCTCTCACCAATTTATAGTCAGGCAGTAAAATGAAGAGGATGTTATTAGCCTGGCAGGAGTTCTATATTCCTTTCAGTACCAGCCCATATTTTCCGATTTATGCAAATATTTCATTCTACACTAAGACTGACATCAATTTTCTAGATTATATTTAGTGGATTTTCATAGTCTTTAAGGTATCTAATCCTATATTTTTCTTTGTCGCTCTTTATATGGAAAGGAATGCAACAGAATAGAATAGAATAGAATAGAATAGAATAGAATAGAATAGAATAGAATAGAATAGAATAGAATAGAATAGAATAGAATAGAATAGAATTCTTTATTGGCCAAGTGTGATCAGACACACAAGGAATGTCTTCAGTGGATAAGCTCACAGTGTACATATAAATAGCAAGTAACAGGTCATAAATAATAAATCATTTAAGTTTACTTGATCATCATAGTCTTCAAGGTATCTAATCTTATGCTTTTTTTGTCAGTCTATTGCACAGTATTTCTCTTAAAGCTACCAGCATCAGAGCTTAAAATAGCAAGCGATATAAGAGATTCTTATAACTCCTATTTACCTTCCTGCAGTTGAAGTCCACTTTCCAGAGTATCTGGGGAAGAAAAGGGAGGGATTCAGCATCTCAACACTGGAACTGGAGCAACAGAAGGGCCTCCCTACAGATACCCTGGTTTGCTTTGCAGGATCCCATCTGGGTCAGTCAACAGGACGAGAGGTTTTGTGTTCCGGGCCCTTGCTGGAGCCTATCTTCAGGGAATTTCTCTCTAGCAGAGTGTGTGTGCTGTTTTTTGTTTTTTTTAATTGAAAATTTTTAACAGTTTTACAATATAACTCCCCTCCTCCCCAAAACCCACCCTTCCCCACCCCCCTCCCCACCCCCGACTTCCCAGAGCCAGTCACAGGGTTAACAATACAATAAGTATACTCTGTCTTACATTATATCACTATTAAATTAACAATTCTATAACATCCTTTAACTCTCTTCTAAACAAACGTATTAAACACTATAATTATGCATCTTATTACTATTTAACAAGAAATAGACTACATTAACAATCTAAAATTTACTCAAAAACCAAATGAAACTTTTTAGTTCCATATTTGTTCTCAATATAATCTATCCATCTTCTCCAAACCAAAATATATCTTTCTTGTGAATAATCCTTCACGTAAGCAGAAATCTTAGCCATTTCTGCTAAATTTAAAACTTTAAATGCCCAATCTTCTATAGTGGGCAAACATTCCGTTTTCCAACATTGAGCTACTAATAATCTTGCAGCAGTTATCAAATTCAACATCAAGTCCATTTCTTTTTTATCCAAATTTTCCATAATACCCAACAAAAATAACTGTGGCTTAAACTTTATCTTTTTCTTAAAAATATTTTGAATATTCCACCATATCTTTATCCAAAATGCTTTTACCGCCCTACAAGTCCACCACATATGAAAATAAGTTGCATCTAAATTTCCACATCTCCAACA
>NW_015389598.1:20326-23270 GCF_001527695.2 Protobothrops mucrosquamatus
ATCTGTATATATTCCATTATATTTAGTGGAAGCTTATTCAACTTCCCCAGTGATCAGTGAATATGGATTTGGGAAATAAAGAATACAGGTAGCCCTTGACTTACGACCACAATTGAGCTCAGAATTTATGTTGCTAAGTGAGAAATTTGTTAAGTCAATGTTGCCCCATTTTACGACTTTTCTTGCCACATTTGTTGTGAATCACTGCAGTTGTTAAATTAGTAACACAGTTGTTTGATCCCCCTGACACTGACCCAGAATCTCTTTTGGATGCTCTGCGGTCAAAATGTCATCCAGCGTAAAACCTCAGCGGCTGTTTTTTACCTCTAAATTTTTTCATGACATTTTTCAGAAGCACAGCAAAATCACTGTAATCCCAGATTGTCCACATCGGATCTACAAGTAAATTCACCGGATACTCATATATTTTCTTCGCTTGGTATCTGGCAAGGCAAAAGAACAATGTTTATTATCTCCCAATGGAAGAAGCTTTCTAAAACATCAGATGGTGCTTGAGGATCCAGTCTGAGTTGGTCACCGGGACCAGAGGTTTATTCTTCCAAGCTTTTGGATTCGTGCTGGAACTGCCCTCTCTCCACAGTATGTACACTGGGCTGTCCTGCACATTGTATACATGTGATGCCTGGTTGTGTGTGACTTTTAGTTGTTAAGTGGGGTGTTGATGGCCGGCCATTAAGTCAGTGATTGTTCTTTCCTTGTGTTGCCCTGTCCTCAGCTCCTAAGTACCTGGTAAGCTGGTGATTGACTGACAAGGGCCCTGTTTTCCAGGCTTCAATCATTTATCTGCTTAGCTATTGTTTTAATAACGTGCGGGATAAGAACAGGAAGCTGGGGCTGGAAGAAGAATATAAAAGATTAGAACTAGAACTACAGAGAGAACCGCAAAAACCAAATCTTAAAAATCAAATGGAATTAGTAAAACATAAATTAAATATATTTGAGAAAGAGGAATTGGCACAAAAAAAAAATCAAAGCAGCAAAACAGAATTTTTTTGAAAATGCAAATAAGCCAGGAAGATGGCTGGCATTCGGACTTAAAAAAGAGAAAGAAAAGAAGTTGACTGGTACTATTCAATACCAAAATGAAGCCAAGAAAAAAATAATAAAGGAATTCTATGAAAAATTATATAGCAAGAGAAAATATCAGAAGTTAAAATGGAATATTATGAGATGCATAATGAAAAGCAAATGGCACTGATTTTCCTTGGCGCACAGAAGGCATTTGACAATGTGAACTGGCAATTTATGCTTTTATAATTAAAGTATATGGACTTTGGAGATAAATTTATTAACACGATTAAGGCAATATATCATAAACAAACAGCAAAGGAGATTATAAATGGGGACTTGACAGAGAACTTTAATATAACTGAGGGTACAAGGCAAGGATGTCCCCTACCTCCACTGTTATTTATTTTAACTTTAGAGGTGTTAAACAGAAATATTAGGCAAGACAGTGGAATAAAAGGCATGAAAATAAAGAAGGAGTACAAACTACAGGCATTTGCTGATGATTTGGTGTTTATTTTAGAAGAAACACAAGAAAACAGGACCTAAACTAATTGAGAAAATAGAAGTATACGGTGCAGTGGCAGGATTGAAAGTAAACAAAGAGAAAACTAAAATATTAGTTAAAAACTTTACAGATAAACAGAAAAGAGAATTTGCCAAGATGATGGGTTTGCAGATTGCAAAGAAAGTTAAATATCTAGGAGTTCAATTAACAGCAAGATGTGTAACTATCAAAGAAGATAACGGTGATAAATTGAAAGCGCAAATTAAAGTAGATTTGGAAAATTGGAAAAACCTACAACTGTCCTTGCTGGGTAGAATAGCTACAATTAAGATGAATATTTTGCCAAGATTATTGTACCTGTTTCAGACAATTCCAATAAGACTAGGGAAAAAATACTTTGAAGAATTAAATAAAATGATATTGAAATTTATACGGCAAGGCAAAAAAGCGAGAATAAACGTAAAAATATTACAAGATGGTATGGGAAGAGTGATATACATAGCTACCTTCAAAGACATTATATTAGGAATGCATTACTGCTAGTATGGAAAAAATTAAAGAACAAACGTATTTGAAAATACCAGTCTGGTTTTAAAGGTTGTAAAGTTGATTGCTACCACATGATCGCTCACTTAATGACAGCAATGCTTAGCGAAAGGGGTTCCAGTCCCCATTATTGTCTTAAGTTGAAGATTACCTGTACTAGTTGCAAGGGAAGCTGAATACAAACTGAAGCTGAATATGAATCAGAAGCAGCTCTTTGAAGAGGTATTGAAAGTAAATGTTTAGCCTTGACCAGAGAAAATTCAGAGGGGACGTTAATATTGGAATCAACAACTAGGGTTCAAAATACAGGATACCGTAAAAAACAGGCTAGAAACAGAAGTTAAGATAGACAAGAAAATGAAAATGGTAAGTGAGCACCTGTTCAACCTAGACAAGTTCAAATCACCAGGACCAGAGGGATTACACCCCAAGGTTCTCAAGGAACTGGCAGATGTGATCTCAGAACCACTGAACTATATCTTTCAAAGATACTGGAGCACTGGGGAACTATCGGCGGATTGGAAAAGAGCTGATGTAGTTCCCATCCTCAAAAAAGGAAAAAAATGGATCCAGGAAACTACAGACCTATCAGCCTGACCTCAATACCTGGGAAGATTCTGGAAAAGATAATCAAACAACGAATCAGCCAATACCAAGAGGCAAACAAAGTCATTACCAAAAGCCAACATGGGTTTGTCAAAAGGACAAATCATTGCATTCTTTGACCAGGTGACAAAATCAGTGGACCAGAGGAATGCTGTGGATATAATTTACTTGGACTTCAGTAAGGCATTTGATAAAGTACATCACAACCTACTACTTGATAAGATAGAAAAATGTGGGTTAGACAGCATCACCACC
>NW_015389598.1:24426-27695 GCF_001527695.2 Protobothrops mucrosquamatus
AAGAAGAGACTGGACAGCCATTTGTCTGAAATAGTATAGGTTTCCTGCCTGAGCAGAGGGTTGGACTAGATGACCTCCAAGGTTCCTTCCAACTACTACTACTATTATTATTATTATTATACTTCTTTACAGAAAAAAAATTCACTGAAAATGAGATAGAAAATGTTAAATGATTTTGTTAATGAAAATGAGTGATAAATCCTGAGGACAGATAATCTAGTAGCAAAAGGGGTTCTTATAATAATTATAATTATAGTAAACTAATGGGATCATGAAATAGACATAGTGATAGAAAATGAAGAAGCTAAAGTGCTTTGGGACTTTAGAATTCAAAGGCTGCTGCATAACACCCCACACTTGACAATTATTGATGAGAAATACCCAAAAAAGTGGACATGGCACTACCTGGAAACAACGGAATAAAAGAGATAGAACTGAAGAAAATCACAAAATACAAAGATTTGCAAATAGAAGTAGAATGACTGTGGCAAAAGAAAGCAAAGGTAGCACCAATAATAATGCACGCCTTGGGTGTAGTCCCAAACCATCTGGAGCACCTCTAAAACAGCATCGGCACTGACAAAACCACTATCAGACAATTGGAAAAGGCAGCTTTACTTGGAACAGCTTACATCCTACAATACCTTTAGCACCATCAAACCACTGTCTATCCTTGGGAAGGACTCAATAGATAGACAAAAATACCAAATTCAATCTAAACATCTAGTTGACTGTGGGACCAACCATAATAATTCACCATATCAAATATTGCTAGTTATATTATGTTGAGGTTGTCTGGGGAAATATTTCCGAGGCCCTGAAATACATTGTCTGTGCTGGAGGAGCTGCCGGTCTCTGAGACTGCAAAGAGGAGGGTGGATTCACTTACTTCTTCAAAATGCTTCCAATGTCCTAAAAAAGAGAGACGGAAAAATGAAATGAACCATTTCTATGCAGTTACATTCTTAAAATTCATAAATGTGTGAAACCAGATACAAACTGACATAATTAAAAAGTACTTTCTTTTTTCTTAAAAAAAACCATTGCTTTTTTTCCCCCAGCCGCTCACCTTTTTTAAAGCAGTTTATTTTTACTTCCTTGTGTTACAAAAATTATACCCCGGTTGAATAATAATAATAATAATAATAATAATAATAATAATAATAATAATAATAATAATAATAATAATAATAATAATAATAATAATAAATAATAATACAAAGAAGAATAAAGTTGGAACGGACCTTGGAGGTCATCTAGTCCAACTCCCTTGCTCAGGCAGGAAACCCTATACCATTTCGGACAAATGGCTGTCCAGTCTCTTCTTAAAAACTTCCAGTGTTGGAGCATTCACAGCTTCTGGAGGCAGGTTGTTCCACTGGTTAACTGAATTCCACACAAGTGTTGGGGTTTCCCTTGCCCTGGAGATTCAGGGGAGGAGGAGACCCCACAGAGAACACCCACCAACATGTCGATAGGAACCCTAATCAGGCATTCTTAAAATGGTGAAGAATAAAGGGACAGTGACCAGCACTTTCAATTCTTGCTTTTCGCATGGACTGCTTTTTCTGAATTGTGTATCCCTAATATTAGCCATTACAGGTAGTCCTTGACTTTCAACAGTTCATTTAGTGACCCTTTTCTCAGTTAAAACAGCACTGAAAAAAGTGACACATGGCCATTTTCCAGTTACCAACGTTACAGCATCCCCATGATTGTGTGATCAAAATTCAGCTGCTTGGCAACTGACTCATATTTATGATGGGTGCATTGTCCTGGGGTCACATAATCATGCATTCAGGATCACGAGTGCAGCCAGAATCCTACAAGCACAGAAATGGAAAGATATCGAGAGCATCCTGTTATAGTGCATTACTGTCTGGTTTGGAAGCATCACTGCTCCAGCCAGGAAGGCGATGCAGAGAGTGGCGAGGATGGCAGAAAAGATTATTGGCAGTTCCCTCCCTTCTATCCAGGACATGATGGCATAAAAGCATTGCTTGAGCAGGGCCCGCAAGATTATCTGGGACACAACACATCCTCTTCATGACCTGTTTTCCCTGTTATCTTCTGGGAGGAGGCTCCGTGGTATCCGAAGCAGAACATCCAGATTCAGTCACAATTTTTTTCCATACGATATCAACCGTGTGAACTTTCAAGCTTCCTCTTTCCGCTATGTATTCAAGATGGACAGTGACTAATATTTATGTGTAAGGGTGGTAGGTATATACATATGTATGTATATAGCATGTTTATATAATATGTGTTATGTGTATACTTTTGAGAACAGGCAGCAGAATTTCATTTTTTATGTATACCAGTGTGCCCACAGTAAAAATAATGACAATAAAGGTTATCTTATCTTATCTATATATCAATCTCCACAACAGAAGAATGGATGGAGAAAATGATGAAGCTAGAAAAAAATGACAGAATTGCTTTAATTAGAGAAATATATATATATATTAGTTTCTACTTGGAAACTGCTTCTGGACTTTGTGCTTGATTGTGCTTATTAGACTTTGTTTTTATAGACAGGCTAATAATGTAATTACTAAACATGTAAAAGTAAAAAGTTGAAATTGTAATTTTATTTTGTATTTTACGGCATTGAAAAAAGTTGGAAGGCAATGCTTTCCCCTTTATCCTGTGTGAGGCTAAAGCAGTCTACTCCACTTCATCATTGGTACACCAGGATACAAAAAAGATGCTGAGGCCCTAGAAAGCATGCAGAGAGGAGCAACAGAGATGATAAGGGCTCTGGAAGCCAAACCGTACAATGAATGGCTAAGGGAACTTGGTATGCTTCGCTTAAGAAAGAGAGGGTTTAGGGGAGATAGGACAGCCATCTTCCAATACTTGAAAGACTGTCATAGGGGAAAGGGCATCAATTTACTCTCTGTAGCACCTGAGGGCAGGACAAGAAGCAAGGGGTGGAAGCTCATCAGAATGAAATCCAACCTAGAAATAAGGAAGAATTTCCTGACAGTGAGAACAATTAATCATTGGAACAGCCTGCCTCCCCAAGTTCTGGCTGCTCCATCACTGGAGGCTTCCAATAATAGATTGCCCAACCATTTATTTGGGACAGTATAAGGACTCCTGCCTTGGCTAGAGGATTGGACTAGAAGACCTCCAAGGTCCCTTCCAGGCCTGTGATTCTATGATCTCAACTTCCTGCCTGACCTGTAAGAGTTTGCTGGCTGGCTGCTGATGCTTCTCCTCTATCTCCTGGATGAGATCGTCAAGAGAGCACAGATCCTCCGTGT
>NW_015389598.1:28650-32092 GCF_001527695.2 Protobothrops mucrosquamatus
AGCTAAAACTACATTACCCATAAGCCATCTCTTAAGGGGACAGCGCTTAACCCTATAAATGCCAAACATTCTAACATACAGTTCATTCAATAATACATCATTAACCTTATAAATGCTAACACAATAACACAATTCTCAAGTATATACTGTGATCAGATGAGTACATAACTGGTCCAGAACACAGTCCCCAGGTTAAGAACACTTTCTGTGCCCTAATATTGTCTTTAACTGGAATTTCATTTAAGTCAGAACTTGTACTTACAAACAGGCTGCCTATTATTAAAGATGGCGGGTGGTGTTCTCCTTCCTATTAGCTCAGAAGCTCCTCAACGATGGATCAATACTTACAAGCATCTCCTGAACTCTTTGCTCTGTG
Source organism: Protobothrops mucrosquamatus (assembly GCF_001527695.2). Classification (NCBI taxonomy): domain Eukaryota; kingdom Metazoa; phylum Chordata; class Lepidosauria; order Squamata; family Viperidae; genus Protobothrops; species Protobothrops mucrosquamatus. The sequence continues at coordinate 29,027 of NW_015389598.1, forward strand.
TCCGTTTTGTATGTAGCTATTTCTTCTTTCTCCTCCTTCTGAGCCTTCAGGCAATCCCCAACCTTGATCTGAAGAGAAAATACAAGATTTGAGTTTCTTTTCCATAAAGAATTACATCTGAGGGAAGACCCAGTTAGAAGATATATACAGCCATTATAAATACATGGCAGTTGCCAAGCGTCCACATTTTGATCATGTGACCACAGGGACAGTTGTAAATGTAAAAAATGGTCGCAAGTCAAATTTTCTATTGCCGTCGTGACTTCCAACACTAAACGAATGGCTCTAAGTCGAGAACTACCTGTAATGGCAGGAAAGTGAGCTGCCTGAGTCTCCTGCTTGCAGTCACCTGAGAAGCATCACTGAGAAACAAAAGCTTGAGCTGAGTTGGCTTTGCCTGACCCACCAGGAGTGTTTTTCAGGGTCTGCACTCAAGACTTTGGAGGACTCTATGATGATCTTGCTCTATAGCAAATGTGGAAAGTGAGCTGGCAAAGGGTGCCTATTTCTCCCTACAGGCAATTTCCGTCGATAAGCAAGACAATTAAGTGAAATTTTGTCCCGTCTTACAACCTTTCTTGCCACAGCTGTTAAGTGAATCACTGCAGATGTTAACTTAGTAACACGGTTGTACAGCGAATCTGGCTTCCCCATTGACTTTGCTTGTCAGAAGGTCGCAAAAGCAGATCACCTGATCCCAGGACCCTGCAACCATCATAAATCTATGCCAGTTGCCAAGCATCCGAATTTTGATCACAGGGACGCTACAATGGTCATAAATGTGAAAAATTGTCATAAGTGACTTTTTTCAATGCTGTCACTAAATGAATGGTTGTGAGTCAAGGACTATGGTAAATCTGTCTTCAAAAAATTGGAGGGGGTGAAGATCTCACGCTGGAATTAGTGAAGTTTGTTAAAGAAATTGCCAAGGCAGAAAGTTGCAGATGGGTGTAATAAGACCAGTAACAAATGGTGGGCAGGACTGCCCAGCAAGAGAAATGTTACAACAAAGTTAGCAGGACTCTGTGAGAAGGATGCTACCTAAGGCACGTAGACATAAACTTTGGTAACCTCTAGCTTATTATAATAATAAAACACACAACCCTTTTGATAAGAAAGCTTATTAGCATAAATATGCAATGTATGAAGGAGGGTAAAGTAGGGCAGGACAAGAAATCAAAAGAAACACATGTCAAGGAACCAATGAGTGATTAACTTCCTCAATCTATATAATATCACTAAACCAAATAAAACTTGATTTGGAAAAATTGAAAAATCTGCAAGTGTAGACGTTAGGGAGAATTGCTATGATGAAAATGAATGTATTACCAAAAATACTCCTTTTACTTCAAACAATACCTATACCTATAAAACTATAGAGAAAAATTTTTTTTGAAGACCTGAACTCCTTAATTTTAAAATTTATCTGGCAAGGAAAGAAAGCTAGAATTAAATTGAAAATGTTACAAGAAACTAAGGGGAAATGGAGGTTTTGGTTTGCCAGACTGGATTTTATATTATCAAGCATCGTTGTTAACATGGGTAAAAGAATGGATAACCCTCAGACATAAAAGATTGTTGTACTTAGAGGGACATGACTTACAACTTGGTTGGCATGCTTTTTTATGGTATGGGAAAAATAAAATTCATAAAACATTTTCAAAACCACTATATTAGAAATGCATTATTACTAACATGGGAAAATAAAAAGCAAAATATATTTGAAAATCCCAGGATGGCTGTCAACAATGGAAGCATTTGTATACCCAAATCTAGTTAGCTTTGAGAAAATATGGACATATAAAGATATTCTACACTCTGAAGGGAACTTAAAATCTAGACAAGAGATGGAAAATCAGGGTACTGATTTATCATTAGTGGTCATATTTACCCCAGAAAAATACGGCATGCTCCATTTAATCCTCCAGGGAAAGACTGAAGGCAAATGAGGTCCAGGCAGAAGAAGAACATCGTGGCTTCAAAATCTAAGGGACTGGTTTGGACAAAACTCAGCAGCACTTTTTCCTGCGGCTGCTGAGAAAAACAGGATCGCCAACGTCCGATAACGGATATGGCACAAGAAGAAGAAGCTCATATTTACAGATACAAGTGAGATATGATAAAGGTGTTAAATTGTATGGATTCTATAAAAAGCAGACTTTGTTTGATCAGATACTATTAACCTCTGATGAAAAACTAATTAAGAAAATGTATAATTGAGACTTCCGGTTGAATCGCCGGCACCAATGGCAGCTTCTCTGTAGGCTGCCCTCCCCGAAGAATGTGAGCCGCGGGAAACAGCGTTCATCAGCTGTCCCGCGGTTCGGAATCCTCTCCCCCGGGCAAAGGGAGAGAGGTGAGTTTCCCTAGTAGGGGTAGAGCTCGCTAGCCCCCACACTTTTAAAGTGTTGGGGGTGAAGGTGAGCTCCCTCGGAGCTAGGGACTTCTCCGTTCTTCGGGCTGCCTTCGTTCGACTGTTCATCCGAAGCAAGATGCAGATTCAATCTCTGCCTTCAATGAGAGCGTGAGTTTTTTTTTTCTAAAGGCAGACGGAGCCTGCCAGGAAGACCTGACGGGGATTCCTGTTAAAACCTTAACTCTAAACTTATAAAATCTTCTTCTGCTTTCTTCAATTGAATCTGAAGAAAAGAATATGGCTGCGGAAGGGCGTTTTCTCTTTCCTCCGCTGTGAACTTATGTGAGACTTTCACTTTTTAGAAACTTTCTCCTGGACTTTCTATTAGTTACATGGTATGGACTGAACAGGTTTTTTTTTTTTCTCTTTTGCTTTTATTGTGGCTGGGTGCTTTTACAAAATTTTATAGTATTTTTAAAAGACTTTTAAAATACAAGAAGAGAAAGGAAGGGGGGGGGAAAGGGGGAAAAATGGCCTCTAAGCGTGGAGCTTTTGTTCCTCAGAAGACTATCTCCCCCTCTGTTGTTCAAATACCACAGCAAATTAAATCAAGGAGTCCCCCACCTAAAATAAGGAGTCCTCCACCTTCCCCCCCAGCCCCAGCCTCAACTCCAGCCCCAGCACTTACTTTGAAAGATATTCAAGATGCA
>NW_015389598.1:34398-39397 GCF_001527695.2 Protobothrops mucrosquamatus
AGGTGCCACCTATGCTGTACTTGTGCAATTGGTTTTTCTTGCCTAAATGTAGAACCTTGCTTTTTTCACCATTGAATTTCATTTTGTTAGATAGTGCCCAGTGTTCAAGTCTGTCCAGATCCTTCTGTATCTTAAGCCTGTCTTCTGGAGTGTTGGCTATTCCTGCCAGCTTGGTGTCGTCTGCAAATTTGATGAGTTTTGCTGAAGAACGGAATAGAAGAACTTGGAGACTGAATGAAAATTTATTTAGATATGATATTAACGTGCAGAAATGTAGAGATCAATTGAAAGAATTTTTCTTGTTAAATATGTTTAAAGGTACTTCAATCTCAATGGTTTGGGATGTGAGCAAAGCGTATATGCGAGGTAATTTGATTTATATGAACAATTTTTATAGGCGTACACAAATGCAAAAACGTAAAGAGTTAGAGGAGGAAATTAAATTAAAAGAGCAGGCATTTATGTTAAACCCACTGGATAATAATTTGAAAATATCTTTAAAGGTGCTTAGGGACCAATTTAATATGTTAATAGCAGATCAGACTGCAACTAGTTTAAGGTATATGAAACATAATACATTTTGTAACGCAAATAAACCTGGAAGGTGGTTGGCTTATCATTTAAGAAAAAAGCAAAAGTCAAGGACTATAGAGAAAATAGACTATAATGGTAAATTGACATATCAACAACATTTGATTAAAAAGGCTTTCTTAGATTTTTATTCTAATTTATATGCTTCAGAAAATATATGTTATGAAGATATAGATAAGTATTTACAGCAGGTACACTTACCTAGGTTGTCAGACACTCAAAAAGAAAAATTGAATTGTTCAATTACACTGGAAGAGATTAAGGTGGCAATTAAACAATTAAAAGTTGGTAAAACTCCAGGTACAGATGGATTGACAGCAATTTATTATAAGATGTTGTCTGAGGAAATGATAGGGCCATTAAAGGAATTGTTTAACAGTATCTTGATGGGTAAAGAAGTACCTCCATCATGGAGAACTGCTTTTATATCTTTAATTCCTAAGGATGGTCAAGAATNGGTAGAATTGGACTCAGAAACAGAATTGGTTAAGGATTGTATGATAAAATGGGCACAGAATATACAAGAACCGATCCTATTGGAAACATGGGAGAAAATTTGGATTAGAAATGTAAAATTTACTCAAGCCCAAAACTTAAGGGAAAATTTTTATAAAATGTTTTATAGGTGGCATCTGGACCCACAGAAATTGTCTTGTATGTATCCTAACTTACAACCTAAATGTGGGAGATGTGGAAATTTAGATGCAACGTATTTTCATATGTGGTGGACGTGTAAGGAGGTTAAAGTATTTTGGATTAAGATTTGGTGGAATATTCAAAATATTTTTAAGAAAAAGATAAAGTTTAAACCACAGATATTTTTGTTGGGTATTTTGGAAGATTTGGACGCAAAAGAAGTGGAGTTGATGTTAAATCTTATAACGGCTGCAAGATTATTAATTGCTCAATATTGGAAAATGAAAGGTTTACCTACTATAGAAGATTGGGTAGTTAAAGTCTCAAATCTAGCTGAGATGGCCAAGATTTCCGCTTATGTGAAGGATTATTCACAAGAAAGATATAAATTGGTTTGGAGAAGATGGATCGATTATATTGAGTTGAAATATGCTACAAAAAAATACCATTTGGTTTTTGAATGAATTTTTGATTTTATTTATAATTATGTTAATTTGATGGTATTCAATAACTGTATATTTGTTTTAAAAGAGAGTTAAAGGAAGTTATAGAATTGTTAGATTAATAGTTGATTAATGTTAGTTAGATCATGATTATTTTATTGTTAATCCTGTGATTGGCTCTGGGAAGGGAGGGGGGAGGGATGGAGGGTTGGGTTTGGGGGGAGGGGGGATTTATTGTGGGAAAACCGGGACCTGAGTCTCCCGGCTTGGTTTCAGACCTCGTCCGGGGGCTGATTCATGAGTTGTGATATGAAGACACCACACCAGGTTTCCTCGGGATGAGATCAGCTCAGAACAGTCTCTGGGGACCTCTTTTATTAGCAATCATAACAAAGCAAATTGCAGGCAGAAGGCTTTTGCAGCAGGGGGGTGAGGGTTACAACAGTGGGAGTTTTGGAGGTTAGAGACAGAGAAAGTTTTACAAAATGTATCTTATCTATTACATGGCTTATACAACTAACAGTTCACATTAAAAGTTGCCATTGTGGTTCACATTGGAAGGTCTTATCAGGAAGTGATAATATTATAGCTTGTGTAGACAGCTTTTTTGACTTGTCCCTTTGTTCTGTGTTTCTTACGTGTTTGCAGCTGCAGATTGCAGCCTAACACGTAGGCATGAAAGTTGTGTAGAATTAAGCATACTGAAGGTTACAAGATGGAGTGACTTATGCTATGTTCCAACAATTTATATTGTAAAATTTTATAAAACTTTCAATAAAAAAAAGAAAAGAAAGAAAATGTATAATTTTCTATTAAATTTGAAAATAGAAGATGAACAAATAAAAGAAACAATGATAATATGGGTAAAAAGTTTTGGATATAATATAGATTTAGAGAAATGGCAAAGCCTGTGGGAAAGAAATTACAAACGTACAATGTCAACCTCTTATAAAAAAAAACCTATATAAAATGTTTTATAGATGGCACTTGCTACCAGCAAGATTAGCAAAAATGTTTAAAAATATGTCAGATAAATGTTGGAAATGTAATAAAAAACCAGGTAGTTATTATCATGTATGGTGGACATGTGTTAAAGCAAACATGTCAAACTCCAAACGTGACACCCCTGTATTAAAGCAAAGAAATATTGGACAAAAATACATACTTGGCCATAAAAGATGCTGGGAAAACATGTAGATTTTAAACCTGAACTTTGTAAATTAGGTATAATGCCAGAAAAGCTTGAAAAACGAAGTATATATCTGATTTTGCATGTGATAACAGCAGCAAGACTTATATTTGCACAACATTGGAAAAATGAAGAAATACCATCGGAATAAGAAATAATTAAAAAAATACTAGACTGTGCAGAAATGGACAGACTTACTTTGAGATTGAAAGAAAAAGAAGAAAAAGAATATTTTCAAACTTGGGACTTATTTTATCAATGGCCAGAGAAACGAACTAGCGATTAGGAATTTAATTTGTATTAGTGAATGATAAACCCAGACGACACGTTTGTTGAATAAGCACTATTGAATTGTATTTAAAAAAATCAATAAAAGCCGTAATCTCTCAACTTCCTTCATCTTAACTGTATCAAATTTGTATTTGTATATGGTTCGGGGGTCTTGGCTCCTTTAGCTTCTTAGAGCCTTTTGCTGAAATACTTCAATAAAAGTTCCTTGAACTCCTGTCTGGTTCTGATTGGCATCTGCGTCAGGCTAAACCCGGTTTGCGGACAACAGAGGAAACAAGTAAAGTAGTTCAAGGATTGCCTGGAAGGCCAAGGATCTGGATGGCCCTCCGCAGGGATTCCCCCTGACGGATTCCTACCTGGTACTCCTGGAGAGCCTCCTCCGCCGGGATTACCGAGTGGCCCCTGTGCTCTTGGGATAGGTTGCAGACCACGCAGATGAGGGTCTCGTGGTGCTTACAAAAGAGCTTGAGGGGCTCCCGGTGCTTCTGGCAGAGACTCCCTCCGTCCTCGCCCCAAGGGCCTCCGCATCGCCTGGCTATTTCCACCAGCCGCACCAGCTGCCTGTTGGGCAGGACGTTGCGGGGCCCGAAGGTCTGTCTGCACTGGGGACAAGAAGCCTCCGATTCCGACGTCCCCCAACTGCGGGTCAGGCAGCCCCGGCAGAAGTTGTGGCCGCACTCCGGGATGAGCACGGGGTCCTGGAAATAGTCCAGGCAGATGCAGCAGGTGGCTTCTTCCAAGAAATCCTCCATGGACGCTGCGGCCGCCATCGCTGACTCCTCCGCCGGGATAAGGAAAGAGAAAGTTAGTTTCTCGCCTTTTCCTGCAAATCAGGTGACCGCCTTTGGGCTCTGCCCAGAAGGGAAACCGAGACGGTCAGCTTCGGTGGCTTCTTAAAGGAGAACGACAGTATTTTAAAAAGAACAAACTGGGGAGAACCAAACATCCACGGGACGGAGCCCCGATCAATTACAACTGATCCCAGTGTGAGAAGGATCTATTAATCTGTATAGAATGTATTAGAACTGTTGTATAAGAAATATTGACCTAAGCTCTAATAAAGTTATCAATAGCTGACTGGAGCCTCATTAGAGAGGAGGGGGGGAAGCCGACAAGCCATAATAGAAAGGAAAACTTTTAAATTCACAAGCGAACATGATAATTAAATTCATCTTTTAAATTACAAAAACAAAAAAGCAAACACACAAAACTTAATTTTCACTAGGTAAACTTATTTATAAGGGAAAAGATTCAATGATCGCTTGATTTAATCAGCTCTTTTTCTGGGTTAATAAGAATGTTAAAAAATAGAACAAGGAACACCAATTAAGAAATTAATTTAGAATAATATAAATGTTGTTGCTAGAATATTTCATCTTTTACAGTCTACCTTCCCTGGGCTTTGACTCTTGGAAATAAAACTTCCTCCTCTTCAGGTAGCACCAGCATTTGAGTTTTTTTCCTTTCCCCGCTGAAATCCGGACCAGATTTTCTTCCCACACCAGCATCCTGTTAAAGGGGGGGGGGGAGTTTTTAAAAACTGGGGAGGACAAACATTCTTGGGATGCCTCCTCCGATCAATGATTGATCCAAGCATCCTGCTGAGCGAAAAGATATTGGGGAAAAACCTGGGGAGAAAGAAACATCCAAGGGACAGATTCCCAATTAATTATTATTTATCCAACTAGCTTGTTAAAGGGGAAAATGCTTCTAAAAACCTGAAGTCTTTAAGGGATGGGATGGAGTAAACTTGGAATGAAACAGACTGGGAGAAATTCTTGATAAAATCCCAAATCGAGTGCTGCAGTTGATAGGATGTCTCAGAGATAAAGGGGAAATTAAAATCCTC
>NW_015389598.1:45803-48408 GCF_001527695.2 Protobothrops mucrosquamatus
GATGATTCTTACTATGGGGAAAGGCCCCAAGAATTTTGGCCCCAATTTCTTGCTGGGCAACTTGAGGCGTAGATATTTGGTTGACAAATAAACCTTTTCCCCAACTTGGAATGTTCTTTGAGGAGCCCTCTTTCTATCAGCCTGCTTTTTATAAGTTTCAAAAGTCTTTTTTAAAGCAGTCTTTGTATTTCTCCAAACTGCTTCCCAACCCCTCACCCATTGGTCAAGTGTTTGGGAAGTGGAGGGCGGTTGAGGATGTTCAGGTATTGGGTTGAACTCTTTTCCTGTGGCCACTTTGAAAGGCGTGTAACCGGTGCTGCTGTGCACGGAATTATTGTATGCTACTTCCGCAAATGGAAGAAGATCGGTCCAGTTCGTCTGTTGGTAAGAAACATAGCACCTAAGATATTGTTCCACCATTTTATTAGCGGCTTCCGCGGCCCCATTAGTGGCCGGGTGAAAAGCAGATGATAAACCTTGGGATGATCCAATTAACGTAAGGAAAGTTCTCCAAAACTTCGCTGTGAACTACACCCCCCTGTCCATTGGCTTAATGACATGGTTCCGAAAAGAAGTAACTTTTCAAAGAACTTTGAGGCTTAATTACCTTAAAGAATCCTTTAATAGATTACATCCTTCAGCACGAACAATAGCAAGCCAAAAACTGAAACCCCCACCACCCAAGCACTCGTGACAAAGCACAACTCCCTCCCTCCTTTCACAGTCATCAATCATATGCTCCAATTAATTTGAAGTGTGAGTCGCTCCCCCCTCTATTCTCTGCTATTGTGTGCTCTGCTATTACGCTGACCTTGGCTGTGCTATGCTAAGATAATGTTATTATTCACTGGCATTCCTCCCCACTCACGCGGTTAGTAATGTCTGCTTTAACCCTTGAAGTGATATGTAGGCTAAATAAGATATGTTTGCTTCTTCACATATGGCAAGCAAGAACATCCAATGTTAGCAGACTTGACACAGACATTGTGACTAATATAACCAAAGCCTTCCCCTTTACACCACTCCTTTAGCCACATATTGAATTCTGCTATACGCTGGCCTTTTCCACTTTATTCCTTATACACTGGTAAAACCTCTGAAAAGGTAGGCCGACAGCCTATCCTGCTAAGTTCCTGCCCCAAGCTCTGGAAACCGTTCTGCACAGAGAGTACATCTTTTGGGGACAGATCGTTAGTGCCAAGATGTACAATAGCATCCACATCACACTCCTTTCTGGCATTCTTCACTATCTTAAAAATATGCTTCTTGTCCCTACTGGCAGTAGCATTAGATAAGTATAAAAAGTAGATAAGTAGATATATAAAAAGACAGAAACAGTACTAGGATTTGTAAAAAAAAAAAAAAAAAAAAAAAAAAAAAAAAAAAAAAAAAAAAAAAAAAAAAAAAAAAAAAAAAAAAAAAAAAAAAAAAAAAAAAAAAAAAAAAAAAAAAAAAAAAAAAAAAAAAAAAAAAAAAAAAAAAAAAAAAAAAAGCCTAGGATGCTGTAAATCTTACATTGAGTCTAATATTTGCTGAAGCCCTGCTAGAGTTTGTTGGGATTATGAGTATTGTGTACATTTAAAAAGAAACAGAAAAAAAGAAAGAAAAAAAAGGGAAAGAAAACAGAATATATTAAATTATGGGAACCTACACACTCACTGATTGCAACTAAACATTAAAGAAACAAGCAGGATACATGAATGGGAAGGAGAGCTGTGACGGACATCGAAAACCCATGATTTATGGGTTTAGCCATGTAAGATAAGGTATCCTTAATATTGATACACTTGAACACATAACACTAAAGCCTATAAAGCTCCCACAGGACACCTCATTTTTTAGATTGATTGACTGACCCATTCTTTCCATTTCCAAGGCTACACAACCGCAAGCAACTCAGTGTGGCATCCAAGGAAAGTGTAGTAGCCAAAAAGCTAAGGAACCTCTGTTTTAAAAGCTTTCAGGGACTACAGCTTAGCAAATAGGGATTTTTGCAAAGGTTTGCCTATGGATGTCCCCTCTTTTAGGGGAGTGTCATTAAAGCGCCATCACGCAAAAAGAAACAAGACAGAAGGGTCTCTCCAACCAAGGAAGCGTCTGAGAATGTACAGAGCAGAGCTGCGGTCCTGGCATCAAAAAAGCTCACTTGTCCCCCTTCGCAGTTGAGACAGATGCGGATCCTCGTGAGCTCCTCAGTCAGGACCAGTTCAGAGCGTACTGACGGAGAGTAGGTCCCGTATTTCTTTTCCCATTTATAAACCTGCCAGTAGCTGGCCTGCTCATCAAGATGCGTTACGTTCAATGGCATGTTGGTAATCCCTACACGCCATCCTTTTGTATTTCTTACAGTAACTTCCCAGAAATGTCTCCCTGTTGAGAACATCTCACAGCCAAGGATCCCCCCACAGGGAACTTGGGGCACATGATGGAATGTGAGGAAGCTCTGCCCTTTTTTCTACGAGCATCAGGATGTCACAAGGATGTACAAAAGGGGAGGCTTCTGCACAGGAAACCTCTGCTTTCATCAATTTGATGGCTCACAAGGTGGAGACATCCCTGGTGCTCGATGTCTCTGGAGTTGGAGCACCAGGGATCTCCCAAAGGT
>NW_015389598.1:56170-58031 GCF_001527695.2 Protobothrops mucrosquamatus
ATGTATGTAGACATTACAAAGTGTCTTATGACAGATTTTCACACTTACGACCATTGCAGCACCCTCTTGATTATTAGATCAAAATTCAGTCACTTGGCAATTGGTTCAAATTTATGATGGTTGCAGTATCCCGGGGTCATGTGACCGCCTTTTGTGACCTTCTGACAAACAAAGTCAATGGGGAAGCCCGATTCACTTACCAACCGTGTGACTAACTTAACAACTGTGACAAGAAAGATTGTCATGGAGCGCTACCCCCGAAAGGGTCACTGGGATCTGGTTTCCCCGGCCCTCTTTTCCAACTGAAGGGATTTTATTATGCTTATGATTTTATTATGCTTAAGCTTGATATTAGTAGTGTCTAACAACTGTCTCACTTGGGCTCAATTGTGGTTTCAAGTCAAGGGCTGCCTTCATTAGGTATGTTCACTTGGATTCCTCACGTGCTCCTTTGCCAGCAGCAGCTTGTCAGTCTTCAGTTGCTCGGATGCTTTGAGATGTTCCAGAGAGCCGAGGTTAGCATTCAAAATCACCGTATCATAGTTAAGATTCATTCCCCTTATTATTCACCTTTATTTTTAAAATAACTCAAGGGAGCAAAGATATCCAACACATCTTCCTCCTCCAATTTTCCCCACAACAACCACCCTGTGAGGTGGGTTGGACTGAGAATGACTGGCTCAAACTCACACCGTTGGCTTTCATGGCTAAGGCAGGACTTGAACTCAGAGTCTTCCTCTTCCTAACCTGGTGCCTTAACCACTACACCAAACTGGATCTGACTCCCATCTCAGTATCAAGCCACTTTTGGGGTGTCTCAGATTGTTGACCCCTGGTGACTGCCTGGACAAATCTCCCTGCACTTTTCTTGGCAAGGATTCGGGAGGGGCTTTGCCATTGCCTGCTTCCTAGGGCTGAGTGAGAGTGACTGGTCCAAGGTCACCCAGCTGGCTTTGTGCCTAAGGCAGGATTAGAACTCATGGCTTCTAGCTTGATTTCTTAAGCACTACACCAGATTGGCTTCTTCTTTTACAGTTACTCAGTCAAAGGCACAGCGGCTCAAAGCAAGAGGGAAAAAAGAGTGCTATTTGGCATCTTGCCAAGTAATGTATTTATTTAATAGTGTATTTCAGTTTTACGATTCTGTTAACAATTCTATTTGAATTTTGGCTTGAGCCAAGTGACACATTTCAGGGAACCTAGGGCTCACATCTTTATAACCAATGGTATGTTTTGTTTTGGTCTCCTGTCTGTTTCTGTGTATTACACTGTGTATTACACTGAATAATCATTGATTTGTTTGATTTGAAACACCATACATGTCAAAACTGACTCGCTCCTGGCTCGTGTTCTGCCATACAGAAACAGGAGGGCGGTTGGTGACTTCCTAGGGTGAGGAATGCATGAGACCTTATTGACCAAGGTCAAGTTATGAGATCTGCTCAGATGGCACAGAACTGATTTCCCAAACCAAAAGAACTGAACTCAACTGGTGAACTATGAACTGTGGGTGGCCCAGAGGAGGGGGGGGAAAGGGTTTTTACCTATGTGGATTTTTATGGGAAATTCCCAGAACTGACTTTGCTTCTGCTGTGCCTAGATGGGTCTTTCAGTAAAGTTTTACTCTTGGTAGTTTTAAAGAGCTGGGAGTTCCTTTTGTTGAAATGTGCCAAATGGGACGGTTGACAATAAAACTACTAATGTCGCTCTAAAATAGAAATAAAATCTCATATTGGCAGAATAAAATAAGGTAAAAATAAATTTATTGACATAAAATTGCAAAAGGAGGAACTAAAATCCATGAGACACCTATAAAATTAGTCTTACAATCAGTAATCCGATTGTTGTAGATAATAATAAT
>NW_015389598.1:61825-70243 GCF_001527695.2 Protobothrops mucrosquamatus
GCTTTTTTTGTCACTCTATTGCACAGTATTTCTCTTAAAGCTATCAGCATCAGAGCTTAAAATAGCAAGCGATATATGAGATTCTTAATACGGTAACTCCTATTTACCTTTCTGGAGTTCAAGTCCACTTTCCAGAGTATCTGGGGAAGAAAAGGGAGGGATTCAGCATCTCATCACTGGACAGAAGGGCCTCCCTACAGATATCCTGGTTTGCTTTGCAGGATCCCATCTGGGTCAGTCAACAGGACGAGAGGTTTTGTGTTCCGGGCCCTTGCTGGAGCCTACCTTCAGGGAATTTCTCTCTAGCAGAGTGTGTGTGCTGTTTTCTGTATGATATTTATAGTGTCTGTGTGTGGCTTTTTAGATGTCTCTGTGTGTGGCTTTTTAGACAGGCAGAAACGAAGGTGGGCTCCAGGGAAGGACCGAAAGCCCGGAAGACAGAAACTCTCATCCTGGTGACCGACATAGAATAGAATAGGTATAGAATTGAATTGGAAGGGACCTTAGAGGTCTTCTAGTCTAGCCCCCTCCTCAAGCAGGACAACCTATATCAGTGGTGGTGAACCTACGGCACGCGTGCCAGAGGTGGCACTCAGGGCCCTCTCTGTGGGCACGCATGCCACCACTGCCAGGAGTTTGTGCAGGTCCATTAGGCCACCACCGCTGCCCGGAGCGGCAGCCCCACCAGGCACAAAGGAGGTGAAGCAGACAGCTAGCAAGCTCGAGTAGAGGTGGTAGAGCCCGCCCACGCCCAGCAAGGCAAAGGCCACCCCGAGCAGGGAAAACCGGATCCCCATCGGCGCCATAGCCCTCCAGTCCCAACTAGAATTGCATGCCTCCCCCATCTATGCTGGGCCTCCTGCCCACCCCTCTACCTGCCAGAGACCCCCTGGATCTCCCCCAACGCTGCCCGGCTTTCCTCCCATGAGCAACATCGAGGTGGCCATGCCCACCCAGTTTACCGTGACAACCGCAGCCATGCCCACCCAGTGGGCCACGCCCCTATGCCCCCCGCTGAGGGCATCACAATCCTGATGCGTCCCTGGCACTTTGCGATAATAAGTGGGTTTGGGGCACTCGTCGCCATCACTGACCTATATCATCTCAGACAAATGACTGTCTAGCTTATTTTTTAAAATCTCCAGTGATGGAGCGCCCACAATTTCTGGGGGCAAGCTATTCCACCGGTTAATTGTCCTCACTGTCAGGAAGTTTCTCCTTAATTCCAGGTTGCTTCTCTCTTTGATCAGTTTCCAACTGTTATTTCTTGTCCTGCCCTCTGGTGCTTTGGTGAATAATGTGACCCCCTCTTCTTAGTGGCAGCCCCTCAAATACTGGACCACTGCTATCATATTTATTGTATATTCGCTTTCATTCTTGTTTGCTTTCCTTGGCCTCAAATCAGGAAATAAGGAATAAGGAAAGCTACAAGCCAGAATGTCATTGGTGGCTATATCGATTTTGTCAGATATAAATATATTCTACTATATTTTCCATATGCAGGTAGTCCTCAACATAACCATTAATTTAATGATTACTCAATGTTACAATGGCACTAAAAAAGTGACTTATGACCAGTTCTCATACTTACAATCGTTCCAGCATCCCCAGTCACATGATCAAAATCCCAACACTTGACATCCAGAATGTATTTATCACGGTTGCGGCATCCCATGGTTCTGGGATTGTCATCTGCAACTTTCCTGGGAAGCTTCTGACATGCAAAGTCAATGCGGGAAGCCAAATTTGCTTAACAACCACACGATTCACTTGCCTGCAATGATTTTCTTAACAACGGTGGCAAAAAGGGTCATAAAGTAGAGCACAACTCACTTAACAACTGAAATTGTGCTCATAAGTCAAGGACTATCTGTATATATTCCATTATATTTAGTGGAAGCTTATTCAACTTCCCCAGTGATCAGTGAATATGGATTTGGGAAATAAAGAATACAGGTAGCCCTTGACTTACGACCACAATTGAGCTCAGAATTTATGTTGCTAAGTGAGAAATTTGTTAAGTCAANGAAATAGACAAAGTGATAGAAAATGAAGAAGTTAAAGTGCTTTGGGTCTTTAGAATTCAAAGGCTGCTGCATAACACCCCACACTTGACAATTATTGATGAGAAAGACAAAAAAAAGTGGGCATGGCACTACCTTGAGACAACGGAATAAAAGAGAAAGAACTGGAGAAAATCACAAAATACAAAGATCTGCAAATAGAAGTAGAACGACTGTGGCAAAAGAAAGCAAAGGTAGCACCAATAATAATGCACGCCTTGGGTGTAGTCCCAAAACATCTGGAGCACCACTGGAAAGCATCGGCACTGACAAAACCACTATCAGAAAATTGCAAAAGGCAGCTTTACTTGGAACAGCTTACATCCTACAATGATACCTTTAGCACCATCAAACATCTGTCTATCCTTGGGAAGAACTCAGTAGCTGGACAAAAATACCAAATTCAATCTAAACATCTAGCTGACTGTGGGACCAACCATAATAATTCACCATATCAAATATTGCTAGTTATGTTATGTTGAGGATGTCTGGGGAAATATTTACGAGGCCCTGAAATACATTGTCTCTAAATTAAATTACTGCTAAATACAAACAGAACTTTCCAAAATAGGAAAACTGCTGGAGGAGCTGCCGGTCTCTGAGACTGTAAAGAGGAGGGTGAAGTCACTTACTTCTTCAAGATGCTTCCAATGTCCTAAAAGAGAGAGATGGAAAAATGAAAGGAGCCATTTCTATGCAGTTACATTCTTAAAATTCATAAATGTGTGAAACCAGATACAAACTAACATGTAATTAAAAAGTACTTTTTTTTCTTTAAAAAAATGCTTTTTTCCCCAGCTGCTCACCTTTTTTAGAGAAGCATTGTTTATTTTTATTTCCTTGTTACAAAAATTATACCCCGGTATAACAGTAATAGTAATCGTAATAATAATAGTAATAGTTGTTTTGTTGTTGTTGTTGTTGTTGTTGTTGTTGCTATCATTATTATTATTATTATTATTATTATTATTATTATTATTATTATTATTATTATTATTATTATTATTAAGTTGGAACAGACCTTGGAGGTCATTTAGTTCAACCCCAGTCTCTTCTTAAAAACTTCCAGTGTTGGAGCATTCACAACTTCTGGAGGCAGGTTGTTCCACTGGTTAATTGAATTCCACACAAGTATTGAGGTTTCCCTTGCCCTGGAGATTAAGGGGAGGAGACCCCACAATGAACATCCACCAACATGTCCCCTAATAGGCGATAGGAACCATAATCAGGCATTCTTAAAAAAAATTCTTTCCTTTTTTTCTTTCCCCTTTATCCTACAGTTTTTCCCATTCTTATCCTTCTCCATTTTCCTATTTTCTTTATTTTCATTTGTACTTTTCACTATTATAATTTCAATAACATTTAGGAAAAAGGAAAAAAAGGAAAGAGTCAAAAACAGGATTCTGTGGTGAGGCTAAAGCAGTCTATTCCATTTCATCATTGGTACACCGTGATACAAAAAGGATGCTGAGGCCCAAAAAGAATGCAGAGAGGAGCAATAGAGATTATAAGAGCTCTGGAAGCCAAACCGTACAATGAATGGCTAAGGGAACTCAGTATGCTTAGCTTAAGAAAGAGAAGGTTTAGGGGAGACAGGACAGCCATCTTCCAATACTTGAAGGGCTGTCATAGGGGAAAGGGCATCGATTTATTCTCTGTAGCACCTGAGGGCAGGACAAGAAGCAAGGGATGGAAGCTCATCAGAAGGAAATCCAACCTAGAAATAAGGAAGAATTACCTGACAATGAGAACAATTAATCAGTGGAATGGCCTGCCTCCCAAGTTGTGGCTGCTCCATCACTGGAGGCTTCCAATAATAGATTGGACAACCATTTGTTCAGGACAGTATAAGGACTCCTGCCTTGGGCAGAGGATTAGACTAGAAGACCTCCAAGGGCCCTTCCAGCCCTATGATTCTATGATCTCAACTTCCTGCCTGACCTGTAAGAGTTTGCTGGCTGGCTGCTGATGCTTCTCTTCTATCTCCTGGATGAGATCGTCAAGAGAGCACAGTCCGGCCAAACCCTTCTCCTTTATTGCCATAATCTCCTTCTCCGTCTCTTCCATTCTAGCCAACAGAAGCTTCCTCTGTCCTTCTAACCACAGTTGTAGTTCTCTGAATTCAGCCACTACATTTTTTCTCTCTTTTTCGATGTGGTCCTAGAACAAGAAGACAGAAAAAGCAAAAGGAATATTTATGTTTTATTTTTACTTAATTATATTTATTTTTATTATTATAATATTTAAACAGATTCCCTGAAGAGTCCTGAAATGAGATGGGAGAATTTCCTAGGGAGAAAAAAAACACATTTTGACATCAACAAGCACAGGGGGAAAGGTTTCTAAAAACCAAAAAAAGGCTCAAGTTAAATAATCTCTCATGAAAATTTTCTGGGCAATCAGGAATTCCAAAAAAGTAGACAGATAAATGTTTGATTTCACATTTGTTTCAATAAGATGAAATATGGTCTCCGTTAATTTATATGCAAACCAAACCCACTTTATAAAACATGGCTCGTGTGACAGGTGCCCTTAACCCACCTGTGAGTCATTCAGCCAATGGTGACATCCCAGTCCAAGATACAGTCCCCAGGCTAAAAACAAGTTCTGTGCCCTGTCTTTAACTGGAATTTCATTTAAGTCAGAACTTGTACTTACAAACAGGCTGCCTATTATTAAAGATGGCGGGTGGTGTTCTCCTTCCTATTAGCTCAGAAGCTCCTCACTGTTGGATCAATACTTACAAGCATCTCCTGAACTCTTTGCTCTGTGTCTGTTTTGTATGTAGCTATTTTTTCTTTCACCTCCTTCTGAGCCTTCAGGCAACCCTCAACCTTGATCTGAAAAGAAAATCAAGGTTTGAGTTTCTTTTCCGTAATGTGTTACATCTGAGGGAAGAACGAGTTAGAAGTTGCCAAGCGTCCACATATTGATCATGTGACCACAGGAATGCTGCAACAGTTGTAAATGTAAAAAATGGTCACAAGTCACTTTTTCCATTGCTGTCGTAATTTTGAACAGTCACTAAACGAATGGCTCTAAGTCGAGGACTACCTGTAATGGCAGGAAAGTGAGCTGCCTGAGTCTCCTGATTGCAGTCACCTGAGAAGCATCACTGAGAAACAAAAGCTTGGGCTGAGGTGGCTTTGGCCTGACCCACCAGGAGTGTTTTTCAGGGTCTGCACTCAAGACTTTGGAGGACTCTATGATGATCTTGCTCTATAGCAAATGTGGAAAGTGAGCTGGCAAAGGGTGTCTATTTCTCCCTACAGGCAATTTCCGTCGGTAAGCAAGACAATTAAGTGAAGTTTGTCCCATTTTACAACCTTTCTTGCCACAGTTGTTAAGTGAATCACTGCAGATGTTAATTTAGTAACACGGTTGTACAGCGAATCTGGCTTGTCAGAAGATCTCAAAAGCGGATCACCTGACCCCGGGACACTGCAACCATCATAAATACATGCCACTTGCCAAGCATCCGAATTTTGATCACTGACCACAGGGACGCTACAATGGTCATAAGTGTGAAAAATTGTCATAAGTCACTTTTTTCAATGCTGTCACTAAATGAATGGTTGTGAGTCAAGGACTATGGTAAATCTGTCTTCAAAAAATTGGAGGCACACAGGGGGTGAAGGCCTCAGGTTGGAATTAGGGAAGTTTGTTAAAGAAATTGCCATGGCAGAAAGTTGCAGATGAGTGTAATAAGACCAGTAACCAATGGTGGGACACAACTGCCCAGCAACAGGAATGTTACAAGAAAGTTAGCAGGACTCTGTGAGAAGGATGCTAGCTAAGGCACGTAGACATAAACTTTGGTAACTTCTAGCTTATTATAATAATAAAACACACAACCCTTTTGATAAGAAAGCTTATTAGCATAAATATGCAATGTATGAAGGAGGGTAAAGTTGGGCAGGACAAGAAATCAAAAGAAACACATGTCAAGGAACCAATGAGTGATTAACTTCCTTAATCTATATAATATCACTAAACCAAATAAAACTTCATTTGAAAAAACTGAAAAATCTGCAATTGTAGATGTTAGGGAGAATTGCTATTGTGAAAATGAATGTATTGCCAAAAATACTTCTTTTATTTCAAACAATACCTACACCTATAAAACTAGAGAATTTTTTTTTTGAAGAGCTGAACTCCTTAATTTTAAAATTTATCTGGCAAGGAAAGAAAGCTAGAATTAAATTGAAAATGTTACAAGAAACTAAGGGGAAATGGAGGTTATGTTTTGCCAGACTGGGTTTTATATTATCAAGCATCGCTGTTAACATGGGTAAAAGAATGGATACCCTCAGACATAAAAGATTGTTGGACTTAGAGGGACATGACTTACAACTTGGTTGGCATGCTTTTTTATGGTATGGGAAAAATAAAATTCATAAAACATTTTCAAAACCGCTATATTAGAAATGCATTATTGCTAACATGGGAAAATAAAAAGCAAAATATATTTAAAAATCCCAGGATGGCTGTCAACAATGGAAGCATTTGTACACCCAAATCTAGTTAGCTTTGAGAAAATATGGACATATAAGGATATTCTAAACTCTGAAGGGAACTTAAAATCTAGACAAGAGATGGAAAATCAGGGTATTGATTTATCATTAGTGTTCATATTTACAGATAAGAGTGAGATATGATAAAGATGTTAAATTGTATGGATTCTATAAAGAGCAGACTTTGTTTGATCAAATACTATTAACCTCTGATGAAAAACTAATTAAGAAGATGTATAATTTTCTATTAAATTTGAAAATGGAAGATGAACAAGTAAAAGAAACAATGATAATATAGGCAAATTTTTTTGGATATAATATAGATTTAGAGCAGGGGTGTCAAACTGCCAGCCCACGGGCCGGACATGTCATCTGGAAGCCACGCCCACCCCATTGCTGGCAATGGCAAAACGGTCCCGTTATTTTGCGCGATGTCACATGACGTCGCGAGTTTGACATGTCTGATTTAGAGAAATGGCAAAGCCTGTGGGAAAGAAATTACAAACTGACAATGCCAACCTCTAATAAAGAAAACTTATATAAAATGTTTTATAGATGGCACTTGCCACCAGCAAGATTAGCAAAAATGTTTTAAAATATGTCAGATAAATGTTGGAAATGTAATAAAAAACCAGGTAGTTATTATCATGTATGGTGGACATGTGTTAAAGCAGACATGTCAAATCCGCAACATCACGTGACATCGCACAACGTATCGGAGCTTTTTCTCCAATGGAGTGGGCGCGGTTTCCTGGTGAGGGGTCCTCCCGCAGTTTGACACCCCTGTATTAAAGCAAAGAAATATTGGAAAAAAATACATACTTGGCTAGAAAAGATGCTGGGAAACATATAGATTTTAAACCTGAACTTTTAAAATTAGGGTATAATGCCAGAAAAGCTTGAAAAACGAAGTATATTTAACTAATCAAGGAGAGAAGCAACCTAGAACTAAGGAGAAACTTCCTGACAGAACAATGAACCAGTGGAACAACCTGCCTACAGAAGCAGTGAATGCTCCAACACTGGAAGTTTTTAAGAAGAGACTGGACAGCCATTTGTCTGAAATGGTATAGGGTTTCCTGCCTGAGCAGGGGGCTGGACTAGATGACCTCCAAGGTCCCTTCCAACTTTTATTATTATTATTATTATTATTATTATTATTATCATCATCATCATCATCATCATCATCATCATCATCATCATCATCTAATTTTGCATGTGATAACAGCAGCAAGGCTTATATTTGCACAATATTGGGAAAATGAAAAAATACCATCGGAGGAAGAAATAATTAAAAAAATTCTAGACTGTGCAGAAATGGATAAACTTACTTTGAGACTGAAAGAAAAAGAAGAAAAAGAATATTTTCAAACTTGGGACTTATTTTATTAATGGCCGGAGAAACGAAATAGCGATTAGGAATTTAATTTGTATTAGTGAATGATAAACCCAGACAACACGTTTGTTGAATAAACACTATTGAATTGTATTAAAAAATCAATAAAAGCCATAATCTCTCAATTTCCTTAATCTTAACTGTATCAAATTTGTATTTGTATATGGTTCGGGGGTCTTGGCTCCTTTAGCTTCTTAGAGCCTTTTGCTGAAATACTTCAATAAAAGTTCCTCGAACTCCTGTCTGGTTCTGATTGGCATCTGCGCCAGGCTAAACCCGGTTTGCGGACAACAGAGGAAACAAGTAAAGTAGTTCAAGGATTGCCTGGAAGGCCAAGGATCTGGATGGCCCTCCGCAGGGATTCCCCCTGGCGGATTCCTACCTGGTACTCCTGGAGAGCCTCCTCCGGCGGGATCACCCGGTGGCCCCTGTGCTCTTGGGATAG
>NW_015389598.1:70707-72578 GCF_001527695.2 Protobothrops mucrosquamatus
GAAATCCTCCATGGACGCTGCGGCCGCCATCGCTGCCTCCTCCGCCGGGATAAGGAAAGAGAAAGTTAATTTCGCACCTCTTCTTGCAAATCAGGTGACCGCCTTTGGGCTCTGTCCAGACGGGAAACCGAGATGAATTATGGCTGTGATTGCGGTCAGCTTCGGTGGCTTCTTAAAGGAGAACGACAGTATTTTAAAAAGAACAAATTGGAGAGAAGCAAACATCCACGGGATGGAGCCCCGATCAAATACAACTGATCCCAGTGTGAGAAGGATCTATAAATCTGTATGGAATGTATTAGAACTGTTGTATAAGAAATATTGACCTAAGCTCTAATAAAGTTATCAATAGCTGACAGGAGCCTCATTAGAGAGGAGGGGGGAAAGCCGACAAGCCATAATAGAAAGAAAAACTTTTAAATTCACAAGCGAACATGATAATTAAATACATCTTTTAAATTACAAAAACAAAAAAGCAAACACACAAAACTTAATTTTCACTAGGTAAACTTAATTATAAAGGAAAAGATTCAATCATCGCTTGATTTAATCAGCTCTTTTTCTGGGTTAAAAAATGAACAAGGAAAACCAATTAAGAAATGAATTTAGAATAATATAAATGTTGTTGCTAGAATATTTCATCTTTTGCAGTCTACCTTCCATGGGCTCTGACTCTTGGAAATAAAACTTCCTCCTCTTCAGATGGCACCAGCATTTGAGTTTTTCCCTTTCCCCGCTGAAATCCGGACCAGATTTTCTTCCCACACCAGCATCCTGTTAAAGGGGGGGGGAGTTTTTAAAAACTGGGGAGAAAGAAACATTCTTGGGATGCCTCCTCCGATCAATGATTGATCCAAGCACCCTGCTGAGCGAAAAGATATTGGGAAAACCTGGGGAGAAAGAAACATACATGGGACAGATTCCCAATTAATTATTATTTATCCAATTAGCTTGTTAAAGGGGAAAATGCTTCTAAAAAACTGAAATCTTTAAGGGATGGGATGGAGTAAACTTGGAATGAAAAAGACTGGGAGAAATTATTGATAAAATCCCAAATCGAGTGCTGCAGTTGATAGGATGTCTCAGAGATAAAGGGGAAATTAAAATCCTCTCTCTCACTTTTAATAGGAAAGTCTGGCTGAGGAAGACCTGCCTGGACTGTCCCCTTCCCAGCCAGCCAATCAGGAGGAAGGCAGCCTGGGTCACTATGGAAGGGAGAAGCAGAAGACTATCTTGCAGAATATGGAATATGTAGAATGTGGATTGGGATCATTTGCTGGATGGAAATCTTCAAGTTAGACCAATGAGGTTCCTTAAGGCAAAAGATGGTTAGAAAGAGTAATTAGTAGTCTCAGGTCAACCTAGGACAGGTGGATCCATGGGGTGGGGGAAAATCTGGTGGGTGGAGAACATCTTATAGCCCTTCAAGGGCTTTTTGGGGGAGCTTCCTTAGTCACAGGGTGTCCAAGGAAACATGAACACTCCCAAGCCCCTTTATCTTGCCTTTTCAGTGGTGGCACCTCATTTATGGAATGCCCTTCCCAAAGAACCTCAATTGGCACCCACAGTGGCTCATTTTGGCACCAGGTGGAAGGAAGGAAGGAAGGCAGGCACCACTAATATGGCTGAGGCTATTGTAATATTATTAAACAAACAGATTTAGGGTCTGGAAACTTTAAAAACCTAATTTACAGAACATTCACATCTAAATCTCATTCTAATATCTCATATTTTTGTTTCAGTAAAACTTTCAATCTAGGAAGGTGTAACATTTTATCATCTAGTGTGTTAAAGGGAAGTACTGTATAACAATATCCCATTATCCAATTTTTAAAGTCCCTATTCTAGCTAATAAAATAACTAAAACATTT
>NW_015389598.1:73909-77163 GCF_001527695.2 Protobothrops mucrosquamatus
TCCATGATATCACCAGGATTCGAACTCGACTCAATGGAGAAGTGTATTTTTTTGTACTTCGGCAACCCCATTCAGTGATTTGTAGGTGGGCCTGTGAGAGAACTTATTTCATTTCAGGGAATTATTATTATCACCATTAGATTAGATTATTGCTACTATTAAAAATCCATGCAGAAAGAAATGGGTCTCAGTACAAAGAAACAAAACATGTTTAAAATGCACCTCCCCCAACCAGGGCACAGTTTAAGCACCATCAAAATTACAAATGAAAACTCCCAACAGTTAAAATTACTGTTTTGTTTTCCTGCCATAAAAGCCATAAAATCCACAACAACCTTAATCTATTTACAGCCAGAGTAAATAAAAATAACCCACAAATGATACTATCCTAATCCCCTAAACCTGACGCCCATAATAATTTCCATAGCAGTGGCCCTTTATTGGCACAAAAATGTCACAAAGAAATGGGTCAATTGCATTTGAAGAAGGAATGAAATTGATTGCAGAACCTGAAAACCCCTGAGCTCGTAGCTCCCATTCAGGTCAACAGGTCTTTTCCTCTCTTGCAACCATGCTTACAAGCCCAGGTAACTTTATCTGAACTGAGTTTAGCTGGGCAAAGCAAACTAGGTTTGTTTAGAGGTGCTATCGATTGGCAAAGGCTGGGTGTCGAGTCCTTCAACCTTGCAGGACTAACTTCCCAAGACAAAACACTCTGCCCAGCTTCCTCTAAAATTCACTTTTGGCCTCTCCTTCCCCATACCTCCACCCACATTTCCTCCTTCCCTCCTCCCCCCACAAAAAGGGGAGGATCCTTCCCATTGCTAGCCAATCCCATCTCCCATGGATTCTCGCAGACCCCTCTTTCAAAGGCCCTGCTCCCCAGAAGCGTGGGAGATGCTGCAAAGCAAGAACAACCCTAGAGGGCTCAGGGATGGAAGCCCCGCCCCTTATTTACATATGGGTAGAAGGCGGGTGTGGCCGCCATCTTGACATGGTTGACCTGCCTTGGGACACCCTTGTGGCAATCCCATCCCTTTGAGAGTCTGCTAGATCAGTGGCTTTCAATTTGGGGTCTGTGGAAGTCAAATAAATAAGCATTTTAACATTTCTTGTTTTAAATGTATGTAGACATTACAAAGTGTCTTATGACAGATTTTCACACTTACGACCATTGCAGCACCCTCTTGATTACTAGATCTAAAGTCAGTCACTTGGCAATTGGTCCATTTTTATGATGGTTGCAGTATCCCGGGGTCATGTGACCGCCTTTTGTGACCTTCTGACAAACAAAGTCAATGGGGAAGCCCGATTCACTTAGCAACCGTGTGACTAACTTAACAACTGTGACCAGAAAGATTGTCATGGAGCCCTACCCCCGAAAGGGTCACTGGGGTCTGGTTTCCCCGGCCCTCTTTTCCAACTGAAGGGATTTTATTATGCTTATGATTTTATTATGCTTAAGCTTGATATTAGTAGTGTTATTTTGTAACCACTTTATATTGATATTAGTAGTGACACTTTCTAATCATTTTATATATAATTTTGTTTATGTGCAAGCAGCTTTGTAGGTGCCTTATTATACTGTTTTTGGACAGGAAACATGCTTTTATTCCAGTCTTTAACAGATAGATAACTCAGAAGAACAACAGGTTTATTGCTTTATTCTGGGAATCCTATACAAACTTACAGTTGGTAGAGGTCCCTCCAAAATAGGTCTCAGCAATCTGTTAGTTCCACAGGTAAATTGACATTAGATTTTCCCCTCTTCTCCCAAGCGTCACATGGTGGGGTGATCGTGGAGTCTGCAGCCGTGTGGCTGCATGAGATGGTCAAAGAACAAAGGGCTGATCCCAGGCTAGCGTCCAGGGATGCCTTTGAAGCTCCGCCCCCTGACCCTTGCTCCCTCCCCTTGCCCTGTTACATAGGTATACATAGAGTTATACAAGAGTAAATGGATCTATGATCCAGAACACTCCCCGCTTGGAAATTAATATTTCCACTACTTACTAACTAAATATGAAAAAAAAATAAAGATATAGCATTAAAGTATACAGTACTCAATGTTGACTAACTTGTGACTACATAGGTAAAAACTTGATATCAAAACATGCACAACTATTGGTAAATATAAAGCATGCACAATTATGCAAAAAAAATAAATAAATAAGCAAGTGTTACATCAAACAATGCATAAACACAATACATCATTTGAGGTTTCATCTTCTGGTTCAGTCTTCATCAGCTACGGTGCCAAATCGGAGATCAGCCTGGTACAAGTGTCTTTGAGTCACGACCTGACTCACGTGGCTTCACGATCTGAAAGTTAGCTTGGCAGAGTACTTCATCAGCTGGGTGGGCCCGGTGTGCAAGTCCCATGGGCCAATAGTTCTGGTATGCGTTCTTGTCTCCAAGTGAGACAAGGTTTTCTTCCTGTAAAGGAAACTGGAACCAAATCTGGAACAGAAAAACTGGAACCCAAAGCTTCTCAGGAACAAAGGGAACTGGATTCACAGGATACTCAGGAACTGAAGAACCTGGAAACACAGGAACATCTGGATCTGGAAACACAGGAACAGCTGGATCTGGAAACACAGGAACAGCTGGGTCTGGAAATACAGGAACAGCTGGATCTGGAAACACAGGGACAGCTGGGTCTGGAAACACAGGAACATCTGGATCTGGAAACATAGGAACATCTGGATCTGGAAACACAGGAACATCTGGAACAGCTGGATACTCAGGAACATCTGGAAACTCAGGAACATCTGGAAACTCAGGATCAGGATACTCAGGAACCGAGGTGTCTGGAACCACCGATGGAGCATTGAAGATGGCTGCTACTGTTGTCATCAGGGTAGTGAGGACTTCATGTGTGGGTGTGGGTATTTTTAACGACTTAGAGTCCATGATTTCGCGGGGTGCACCAATCATGTGCTCCCACACTTTGCCTATGCGTGCTTCGCCCATGTGAGATGACTGGGGAAGGCAATATTTGGCCATCAGGCATTTGTCAATCACTGGGTCATGGCAAATGTCTTCAATAGTGTTTAAGTCCTTGCAGACTCCTATAAAGTTCATTCTTGGGATGCTAAGACAAGTGATCAAGATGATCAGAACTATGCCTAATCTCAGGTGCTTCCGCTTAGTCAGGGGTTTGAAGCGGATTGGTTGACGTTTACTGGGTGCCTGAAGTTGAAGGTTGGCGCATTGAGCCGTTTGTCTATTTGGACAGACCAAGAACTCAGGACTTT
>NW_015389598.1:77680-80531 GCF_001527695.2 Protobothrops mucrosquamatus
GCTTAGTCAGGGGTTTGAAGCGGATTGGTTGACGTTTACTGGGTGCCTGAAGTTGAAGGTTGGCGCATTGAGCCGTTTGTCTATTTGGACAGACCAAGAACTCAGGACTTTCTAGCCAGGTCAATTCTTTTAACTGTGTGGCAAGGTTGGGCCACGTCACTTGGTTGTTGTCTGTTGGCACATGTTGCCATTGTTCAGGGCTCAAAGACGTTTCAACACTCTTCATTCTATTGCCTACATAAACGTAGAAATGTCTGCTTTGTTTGTAGATGTAGCTTGACATCTCCTTGCTGTCTGCATAGAAGGTGGTAGACTGTAGTTCAAGGCGCAATGTCTTCGCTGTCAAGTTGGTGAGCTTTGCAGCCAACGTGGTACCACATAGTTCTAACCTTGGTACGGTGTGGCCTTCATGTAGTGTTAGTCTTGCTTTTCCAAAGAAGACACCGAGACTGCAGCTCTCCCCGCTGTAGACTCTGATGCATCTTATGGTTGTAAACAAAATGACGTAAGTGTGGCTCTCCCCGCTGTAGACTGTGACGCATCTGAAGGCTGCATTTGCCTTCGTTGACACATCTAAGGAAGCGTACAATTCTTTCTTCTGCACTGTGGCGGGTGAGCTGGAAACATACGTGCACTGCACTTGCATACTCTTGGGACATCTTGGAAGTAAACTCCATGACTCCTGGTCTTGCAGACATCGTTTTGTCTTGTTTGTCCTCTATGGACAAGGCTAAGATGTTGTGATTCGGACTGGTCTGGAACACTGTTGCTTCCAAAGCAGGGTTGGTTGTCACAAGCGCGCAGTGTTCTAGGTGTGGTTTTTGGTGAGGTGCTATTCCATTGCTGGGAATGGAGGTGTTTGATATGCTTACCTGGGTTGGGATTTGCGTTTGGTTAACACAAACTGTCCCTCCTATGGCCCATCCGAGTTCCGTTTTAATGGCTACTGGGGTTCCTGGTGGACCTTTGATTCTTTCATTGGAGCCAATGGACTCTGGGGCGTCTCTTCCCACCATGAGTAGGATTTTAGCTTCAGGATCTAGAGGAGGGATTAAATCAGCTATGTGTGCTAAGTGAGGTATTTTTCTTGCCGCCTCTGGTGTTGAGATTTCGCTGCGGATGTCAGGTAAGGTCTCCCATTCCAACACTGATGGTAACCGGAAGTGTGAACTTCCATCTATCGCTTCTATGCGTAGACCGGTGATTTTCCTCCCGGCTGCGTGCATTGGAACTGTGCACGTATTTATTGCAAAATTCTTTGGTTCGCTCGGGAGGTCGAAAAGATCAAAAAAGGCGGGCTTTGCTATAGTAGCTTTGCAGTGTGCGTCTAGTATGGCGTACATTTTAACTGCCTTTTCGGGTTTCCCGTCGGGGTAGACTTTTGCAAGACAGACGGGTGAGCATGAAGGAGGGCATGGTGAGCCGTCGCATATGTCTGTGTAGTACGTCCCGTACTGCTTTGGCTGCTGTTCGGAGTCGGTTTGAGTCTCCGTCGTCGAAGTCGCTTTTTGTGTCCCGGCAGAGGGCTTCTTAGTTTCTAGATGTAAGGCTGCTGGGTGCCTGGTACTGTCACACAGGTGGCATTTCACTGTAGCTGTGCAATCTTTGGCCATGTGCTCCATGGAGTCGCAGCATTTGAAACATATCCTATTTTCTTTGAGTAGGGTCTTTCTGTCATCTAGTGATTGTTTCCTAAAGTCTCTGCAATCATTTAGAGAGTGTGAGGACTTGTGAATTGGACAAGTCAAGCCTTTTTTAGGTGAGCGAGGGTTCGAATGAACGCTCTTTGGTGCTCGTTCGTCTGGGGGTTTCTTTGGGGGAGACTTGATGTCTGTTTTGAACACTGAACAGGTAGTTCTGTCTTTCGTAGCTTGGAAGGGGCGCTTGATGACATCGGAGTGGTGATTGGTTTGCTTCGACGCTGTGGACTGAGCTTCCCTGATGGAGTGGTACAGGGGGTCGTTGTAGAAGTCAGCTCTGTTTTTGATAAAATTAGCGAGAACCGCGAAGGGGGGCATCTGGTTTTGGTTGTTTGCCCTGTAAGTTTGAGAGATCTCGATCCATCGTTCGGATATCAACCGTGGTAGTTTTTGGATGATAGGTTCTTGTGTTCTGAACAGGTCAAGGCAAACTAATCCCGGCAAGGTAGGATCCCATTGTATGTTCGCCAGTTGAGTAATGAGCGACGAGAACGTCCTCAGCTGCTCACGTTCGTTGATTGTTATGTTGGGGAAACTGAGAACATGGTCAAGGAGTGCGGATTCTGTCACTGTGGGTTCACTGAAGTCTCTGTCGAGTGACTGCCAAGTTTCTACAAGGCCGACCTCAGGGTCGCCCAGATGGGCTGCGTAAATGTTGTTCGCTGTGAGTACAGATTTTGGGCCTAGCCAGGCTGTCAGCTGGATAAGTTCTTCCTCCGGCCCAACCCCCTCCAGCTCGATGGCACGCTTGAAAACGTGCTTTCACATTAAGTAGTCTTTTCCAGGTTTGTCAGAGAATCTTTGTACTCCTTTGGCTGCCAAGTCCACCCTTCTGCTACAGCACATTGGGAAATGCATTGCAGCCATGTGTGGGTTGTAGCCTGGTGGAGGTGGTGCAGCGCTTATTGGAGCGGTGGCGTGTGCCATGGCTGGCTGGTAACCTCCTTCGGCGTATTGTTGGCTGAGGGTGGTTTGCCATGTGACATGCGAGGAACCTTGTTGACTTGGTCTGAACTCCTCTGCTCTGGCGTTGAGCTGAGGGAATCCAAATCCCTGCGTACTTACTTGTTGGAGGGTCTCTCGTCTTTCTGGTGGAGCCGGTCTGGGGGTAGTGCCCCAGAAGGCCGCTTCCAGTCGTCTTAATATTGCCT
>NW_015389598.1:80624-86860 GCF_001527695.2 Protobothrops mucrosquamatus
TGCCTCCTTGCGCTCCTGGCTGTGTGGCTATTGCTGTGGCTGGTGGACCCATCCGGTTGGTATCGAAGGTATGGGTCGGTGGGTTCAATGGGGCAGCAAGGATAGGAATGCCTCCTTGCGCTCCTGGCTGTGTGGCTATTGCTGTGGCTGGTGGACCCATCCGGTTGGTATCAAAGGTATGGGTCGGTGGGTTCAATGGGGCAGCAAGGATAGGAATGTCTCATTGTGCTGCCCGCTGTGGAGCCGTTGCCGCTGCTGGTGGATCCATCCGATTGCCATCTTGCGCTCCCCGCTGTGCAGTCGTAGCCGTTGCTGGTGGTCCCATCTGGTTGCCATCAAGGGTGTGGTTCGATGGGGCAGCAACAGTGGGAAGATCTTGTGGCCTAGTTGTGGCGACATCAACCCTGTGGCTGACTAGCACATCTGGCTGCTGAGATTCTTCCGTTCGTCTACTCGGTCTAGGGGGGTTTGTGGCTGGCTGTGGTCTCACCTGTTCACGTTGAAACGCACTTTGGTTATCCACGTAGGCCTGCACGCGGCTATGGGGGCTTTCTCTTGTTAGCCCTTCCAGCCTGTTCATAGATGTAGTGTTATCTAGCTCTCTCTGCAGAATTGCTTCTATTTGGGCAGCCTCTTTTGCCTTCTGTTGTCGCTGTGAAATCTCATAGTTGGCTCGAGCTTTGGCCATATCTTCCTTATGCTGATGTTCTGCTTTTGCCAGGTCTTCCTTATGCTGCTTTTCTTCTACTGCTGCTTGGACAGCGACTGCAGCCATTGCGGTATTGATTCGCGCTTCTGCAAGACGAGCGGCAATGCTCTCTGCCCTTGAGGTTCGAGATGCTTGGCTCTGGCGGGAAGAAGCCTTTGAATGGCGGGAGGCGCCTGTGACATGAGACTGTTGTGACACGCTGGAATGTGCCTTGGAGATGTGGCAAAAGGATGAGGCCCTTCCGGACGCATGGGATGGAGCCACGTGCGACCGTAGGGACGATGCGTGTGAATGGCGGGAAACTTCAGACTCTGCCCTGTCAACCGGTCCGTCTCTCGGGCAAGGTTCGCATTCTGGAGGGCGTTGTGGGCTCTCTAGAAGCTTCTTGCGTTCCTTGTTCCATAACCGAAGACTTTGCATGTCGCGGTCGACGTCTGATCTTTTAATTGCTGCTGAATGTCCTTGACTTGCCGTTCGGAGTCCATCCATTGTGTGTAGGCGTCCTCCTTATCTTCTTCCAGTGCGTGAGCACGTTCGGGGGAGAGATCCTCCTTTTGCTCTAGGTAGAGTTTGTGCCATTTCTCCCAGCCTCTTTCATGGCGCTTGTGCATGGTGTGCCATTTCTCCAACAGGTTTGCATGCATGGCTTCAGTTGGCTTTCTTTGTTGTCTCAGAGCATAGCGACTTTGAGACATCTTTGGTCTTACTGAGGCTTGAGCTTCAGCTTCTGTGTAGAGGTCAAGGGTGGCAGTTTGCAGCGCTTCTCCTTGGCCGTCTGGTTGGGGTGTCTCAACTAGGCTGGTTGGTTGAACCCCTTCATCTAGATCAATGAGCCACTCTGCCATGGTTGGGATGGATTCAGTGTTGTTCTCAGCTATTTTGAAGCAAATTTGAAGAACTTCTCTCTTTGACCACTAGGGGTCGCTACTTGCCGATCAGCATCAGAGGTGCTGTGTGTGGGTGGAGGTGGCTGGGAGCGTTCTCCTGTGGTTCCTAGCTATTTAGAAGCAAATTGGATGAACTTCACTTTTCGACCACTAGGGGTCGCTATCTGCGTGTGGAGGAGCCACTGGGAGCGTTGTCCTGTGGTTCCTAGCTAATTTGAAGGAAATTGGATGAACTTCACTTTTTGACCACTAGGGGTCACTATCTGCGTATCAGCTTCAGGGGTGCTGTCTGTAGGTGGAGGAGCCACTGGGAGCGTTGTCCTGTGGTTCCTAGCTAATTTGAAGGAAATTGGATGAACTTCAATTTTTGACCACTAGGGGTCGCTACTTGCAGATCAGCTTCAGAGGTGCTGTCTGTGGGTGGGGGTGACTGGGAGCGTTCTCCTGTGGTTCCTAGCTATTTAGAAGCAAATTGGATGAGCTTCACTTTTTGACCACTAGGGGTCGCTACTTGCAGATCAGCTTCAGAGGTGCTGTCTGTAGGTGGAGGAGCCACTGGGAGCGTTGTCCTGTGGTTCCTAGCTAATTTGAAGGAAATTGGATGAACTTCACTTTTTGACTCTAGGGGTCGCTATCTGCGTATCAGCTACCGGGGTGATCTTCTTTCGAGGTACACCCTTTGTCCACTAGAGGGCTTTCTCTGGGCGTGATTAAAGGCTCGCGTGCAGCTCCTCCTTTAACCACTAGGGGACGTCTGAAGAGAGGTCAGCCAAATTCTTCCTATTACCACATGCCTGCTGTGGCCACTGAGAGGCATGAACTCCCACCTGGTCATTAAGTTGCAGGCTGGAACACACTGGGGTATTCAGCTTGTGAGAATAGGCAAGGGTTGATGGCTATGTGGCCTTCTTCTGTGACACTCAAAACTGGAAGAAACTTGGATCTCCAGCTTGATTGGTGAATACTCTAGTGGGGGTGTCTCAACTAGGCTGGATTTGAATTAAATTATCAAATTGTTGTGATGTGAAAGGAGAAGGAGACCAAAAATTTTTTTTTCAAGGTGTCATGTGCAGATAGGCCACCAGGGGGCGCTGTTGCCCTGCTATTGGGGCTGTGTATGGCTTCTTTCTAATAACAAGCTGAAATTTCCAAAGGGAGGGAGAGTTTGGCCTTTCGCCAGTATTGCGGTTTTATGGCTAGTATTGAGGTTTTATGGCTGAGAGAGAGAGAGAGAGCTTAATGGCTCTCCTTAGCAACCAGGAATGTGCCCTGCTTTTGCAGAGGGAGCAAATGGTCACAATGTTCGTGCTGGGGCCAGAAAAGGAGGGGGAAGAATACCCTTTCCAAGCATCAAACAAAGACAACAATTTTTCTAAGTTTAGCAAGTTGAATTCACGTGCTAACGAGGCTGACTGAATCAGTAACACGCCACTGGCTACTTCGCTAACATGCAAGCTGAGTTGGGTTCACAGATGATCTTTGAAGCTATCTCTTCATTGCCTCAGGACGTTTAAGCTGCTGGCAAAGGGAGAGGGAAGGGGGGTTTCTATGGCAACTGCTTTGTTCCTTTAAAATGTGAAAGGCCACAGAAAGGCAGTTGGCTTGTAAAAAGATCCCAAGATTAGCACTTTACAACTTTGCCTCTTTTTTTTTTTTGTTAGTTGAGAGTCAAATGCGAAGATACTTTGAATTTACTTTGCAGACATTTAGTGAGAGATAGTTCCATCAAATTACTGTTGCTTTATAAAGTTAATAAAATGCAGATCACACCTTCTTTGAAACGCTGTCTGCTGAGCAGATACAGTGACATTTCTTTTGCATGCAGTCCTTGGAAACATAGAGTTACTTTCACATGCAAGAGAAGTTTGCTTGCTTCTTTAAAGTTTGAAGAACAGAGAAAATTTAATCTCATCAAATGGCTATTGCAGGAGCTCAGAGGAGAATAAATCTATCAATTTACTATTCTGTTTCTAGACAAGAAAGTAGCTTTATTCCAGTCTTTAACAGATAGATAACTCAGAAGAACAAACACGAGATAATTGCTTTATTCTGGGGATCCTAGACAAACTTACAGTTTGCAGAGGTGCGTCCAAGAATAGGTGGTAGCAATCTGGTTGTTCCACAGGTAAATTGATATTAGATTTTCCCCTCTTCTCCCAAGCGTCACATGGTGGGGTGAACGGGAAGTCTGCAGCCATGTGGCTGCATGAGATGGTCAGAGAACAAAAGGCTGCCCTCAGGCTAGTGTCCAGGGATGCCTTTGAAGCTCCGCCCCCCTGACCCTTGCTCCCTCCCCTTGCCCTGTTACATAGGTATACATAGAGTTATACAAGAGTAAATGGATCTATGATCCAGAACACTTGATATTAGTAGTGTTATTTTGTAACCACTTTATATTGATATTAGTAGTGACACTTTCTAATCATTTTATATATAATTTTGTTTATGTGCAAGCAGCTTTGTAGGTGCCTTATATTGGGAAATCATTTACATAAAAGCAAATGGCTCATGCTAAATAGACAGGAGATTGCTTACATGGAAGGAGCAAGGTGAGATTCAGGGGTCCAGGAAATAGGGAGGGGAGAAGATGAGCAAGCTTTGGAATTGGTTTTCCTGTGCTTCTTTACTCCTGGTACTGAGACTTGAGTCTCTTTGTTCTGGAAGGGTATAAAAAGTGGAAGGAAACTTTTCTGGGTGTGTCTTCACCCCTCTAACCAGCCACGAAGAGGGAGGGAGACACCCAACTCTGTTTTGATCAAAATAAAAGTCGTTTTCTTGTTGAAAGCTCGGCTCAGGAGTTTCTTTGGCTCTTCAAAATTCCTGAGTAGCGCAGGGAAATTTGTGAGGTCAAGAGGAGAACAGTACACAACTATCCGGGCATCATCCCCTGCTACACTCTGTGGTTGTGGCTGCCAGTCCACTCTGCTCCCTCACGCAGACACCTCCACTTGCCCCGGGTCAGCTGGACTCTGCTGTCTTGTTCTTCCTCATGCAGCCTCCTTCTGAAGGACCAGTCACATGGTGGGATGATGGTCAGACTGCCGGTTGGTCTCTCTCTCCTGCCTCTGCTCCTTGATTGAAATGCCCTGCCGGCCTGCCTACCTCTCTCCCTCTTTCCCCTTCCTCCTCTTTTCTCATCCTTTCCTCACAGACTTTTCTCTACCTTCACCCACACTCCTTTCTCCCCCTTTCCTTAACCTATCCTCATGCATCGCTTGCCCCCCCTCACTTGGTGGCGGGAAGAATAGATGAGCGGAAGGCCCCACTTCCCTCCTCTTCCCCCAGAGACATTCACCTCTCCCTCTCTATCCCCTGCTCTCCTCCACTTTCCTGCCAAACCTCCTCCTTTTCATCCCCCCCTTGATGGAGGCCAGATCAGCTGCTTGGCCGTGCTTCCCTTCTCCCTCAAGCTTGCCCGCAACGCGATTCCATCTGCCCCTCTCACCCTCTCTATCTCTATCCCCTGCTCTCCTCCTCTTTCCCGCCAAAACCTTTCCTTCCCTTCTCTCTCTTCCCCCATGATACAGTTAAAACGGGGCAAAGCTCACCTAACAACTGTCTCACTTGGGCTCAATTGTGGTTTGAAGTCAAGGGCTGCCTTCATTAGGTATGTTCACTTGGATTCTTCACATGCTCCTTTGCCAGCAGCAGCTTGTCAGTCTTCAGTTGCTCGAATGCTTTGAGATGTTCCAGAGAGCCGCGGTTAGCATTCAAAATCACCGTATCGGAGTTAAGATTCATTCCCCTTATTATTCACCTTTATTTTTAAAATAACTCAAGGGGGCAAACATATCCAACACATCTTCCTCCTCCAATTTTCCCCACAACAACCACCCTGTGAAGTGGGTTGGACTGAGAATAACTGGCTCAAATTCACACCGTTGGCTTTCATGGCTAAGGCAGGACTTGAACTCAGAGTCTTCCTCTTCCTAACCTGGCGCCTTAACCACTACACCAAACTGGATCTGACTCCCATCTCAGTATCAAGCCACTTTTGGGGTGTCTCAGATTTTTTTTTTTTATTGGAAATTTTTAAAAATTTTTACAATATAACTCCCCACCTCCCTCATACCCCACCCTTCCCCGCCCCCCTCCCTTCCCCCCGACTTCCCAGAGCTACACACAGGGTTTACAATACAATAATTATATTCTGTCTTAAATTATATTATCCTTAAGTTAACAATTCTATGACATCCTTTAGCTCTCTTCTAAACTAACATATTAAACATCATTATTACAAATTATTTAATTTTAATAAAATATACTTCATTAAGAATCACAAATTTACTCAAAAACCAAATGAAACTTTTTAGTTCCATATTTCTTTTCTATATAATCTATCCATCTTCTCCAAACCAGTATATATCTTTCTTGTGAGTAATCCTTCACATAGGCTGAAATCTTAGCCATTTCTGCTAAATTTGAAACTTTAAATGCCCACTCTTCTATAGTAGGCAAACGATCCGTTTTCCAACATTGAGCTATTAATAACCTCGCAGCAGTTATCAAATTCAGCATCAATTCCATTTCTTTTTTATCCAAATTTTCCATAATACCCAACAAAAATAGCTGAGGCTTAAACTTTATCTTTTTCTTAAAGACATTTTGAATATTCCACCAAATCTTTATCCAAAATGCTT
>NW_015389598.1:87465-97228 GCF_001527695.2 Protobothrops mucrosquamatus
CATAATTATTCTTATACAATTTTGTGTTAGAAGCTGTGATATAAACCCCCAAATATTTTACCTTTTTAACCATTTCGAAACCTGTACATAAGGCTAACTTATCTTTATCCTCCTTAAACATATTTTTTGATAATATCTTAGTCTTATTAGAATTTACCTTAAAACCAGAAACTTTCCCATATTGTGCAATAATTTCAACCGCCTCAATTGACGAATCTATCGGCTGAGTTAATGTTAACACTAAGTCATCTGCAAAAGCTCTTAATCTATAATCTATCTTATTAACTTTAATTCCTCTTATTACAGAGGATTCACGAATTTTAATCAACAAAATCTCCATTGTTAACACAAATAACAATGGAGATAAAGGACAACCTTGTCTAGTTCCTTTTTCAATTTTAAAAGTTTCTGTTACCCCCCCCCCATTAACTATAATCTGTGCTGTCTGCTGTTGATAAATAGCCTTAAGAGCAGAAAAAAAAATTTCCCCAAAATTCATTCTATCTATAACCTGAAACAAAAAACCCCAGTCCAATTGATCAAATGCTTTTTCAGCATCTAAAAATATAAAAGCAGCCGGAATTTGATTATTCACTTCCAAATATTCCAATAAATCAATAATCTGTCTTACATTATACTTCATGTATCTTTCAGTTAAAAATCCAGATTGATCACTATGAATCATTTGACCCAACACTTGCATTAATCTATTTGCCAGTACTTTAGAAAAAATCTTATAATCTATATTCAATAAAGATATAGGTCTATAATTCTTAGGTAGCGTCAAATCCTGACCTTCCTTTGGTATTAAAACTATAAAAGCAGTCCTCCAAGTAGAAGGTACCTCCTTACCCAACAATATACTGTTAAACAGTTCCTGTAAGGGTTCTATCATTTCCTCAATTAATGTTTTGTAATAAACTGCTGTAAATCCATCTGTGCCTGGAGCTTTACCAACCTTTAATTGCTTAATTGCTCCCTTAATCTCCTCAGCTGAAATTAAACTATTCATTTTTTCCCTTTGATTGTCAGACAATCTCGGGAAATGTGCTTCCTGTAAATACTTATCTATTTCTCCTTTATGTATTTTTTCAGAAGCATACAGCTTAGAATAAAACTCCAAAATACTCTGCTTAATAAAATTTTGTTCAAATGTCACTTTACCATCATAATCTATTTTCTCTATAATTCTTGATTTCTGTTTTTTCTGTAATTGATAAGACAACCACCTACCTGGTTTATTTGCATTACGAAATGTATTATATTTCATATACCTTAAACTAGTCTCAGATTGTTGACCCCTGGTGACTGCCTGGATGAATCTCCCTGCACTTTTCTTGGCAAGGATT
This sequence comes from Protobothrops mucrosquamatus, assembly GCF_001527695.2. Taxonomy (NCBI): domain Eukaryota; kingdom Metazoa; phylum Chordata; class Lepidosauria; order Squamata; family Viperidae; genus Protobothrops; species Protobothrops mucrosquamatus. The sequence continues at coordinate 88,815 of NW_015389598.1, forward strand.
CGGGAGTGGTTTGCCATTGCCTGCTTTCTAGGGCTGAGTGAGAGAGACTGGTCCAAGGTCACCCAGCTGGCTTTGTGCCTAAGGCAGCATTAGAACTCAGGGCTTCTAGCTTGATTTCTTAAGCACTACACCAGATTGGCTTCTTCTTTTACAGTTACTCAGTCAAAGGCAGAGCGGCTAAAAGCAAGAGGAAAAAAAGAGTGCTATTTGGGATCTTGTCAAATAATGTATTTATTTAATAGTGTATTTCCGTTTTACGATTCTATTAACAATTCTATTTGAATTTTGGCTTGAGCCAAGTGACACATTTCAGGGTACCTAGGGCTCACATCTTTATAACCAATGGTATGTTTTGTTTTTGTCTCCTGTCTGTTTCTGTGTATTACACTGTGTATTACACTGAATAATCATTGATTTGTTTGATTTGAAACACCATAAATGTCAAAACTGACTCGCTCCTGGCTCGTGTTCTGCCATACAGAAACAGGAGGGCCGGTTGGTGACTTCCTAGGGTGAGGAATGCATCATGAGACCTTATTTACCAAGGTCAAGTTATGAGATCTGCTCAGATGGCACAGACCTGATTTCCCAAAATAAAAGAACTGAATTCAACTAGTGAACTATGAACTGTAGGTGGCCCAGAGGAGGGGGGGAGGGGGTTTTACCTATGTGGGTTTTTATGGGAAATTCCCAGAACTGATTTTGCTTCCGCTGTGCCTAGATGGATCTTTCAGTAAAGTTTTACTCTTGGTAGTTTTAAAGAGCTGGGAGTTCCTTTTGTTGAAATGTGCCAAATGGGACAGTTGACAATAAAACTAATAACATCACTCTAAAATAGAAATAAAATCTCATATTGGCAGAATAAAATAAGGTAAAAATAAATTTATTGACATAAAATTGCAAAAGAAGGAACTAAAATCCATGAGACACCTATAAAATTAGTCTTACAATCAGTAATCCGATTGTTGTAGATAATAATTTTGTTTGATTAGTGCACTTTGTGTGGCACTTGCTATTAAAAGTTTGATTTTGCTTGACAGCAAGGTTGATATTATACACATCTATGTTACATGCACTGATAGCCCTATAATTTTTAGATTGCCTGGGACAGGGATGTTCTGGATCAATTAACTCACTGTTCCCGTTGTTTAGTTTAAATGTTCCTCCAGAAAATCTGTGAATTTATTGCTGAGTAACTCAGTCCTTCTTTGATGGGTACAAGCCATCTTTTCTACATTTTTTCATCGGACCAGCTACAGACATCGTGACTAATATAACCAAAGCCTTCCCCTTTACACCACTCCTTTAGCCACATATTGAATTCTGCTATACGCTGGCCTTTTCCATTTTGTTCCTTATACACTGGTAAAACCTCTGAAAAAGTAGGCCTACAGCCTATCCTGCTAAGTTCCTGCCCCAAGCTCTGGAAACCATTTTGGGGACAGATCATTAGTGCCAAGATGTACAATAGCATCCACATCACACTCCTTTCTGGCATTCTTCACTATCTTAAAAATATGCTTCTTGTCCCTACTGGCAGTAGCATTAGATAAGTATAAAAAGTAGATAAGTAGATATATAAAAAGACAGAAACAGTACTAGGATTTGAAAAAAAAAAAAAAGCCTAGGATGCTGTCAATCTTACATTGAGTCTAATATTTGCTGAAGCCCTGCTAGAGTTTGTTGGGATTATGATTATTGTGTACATTTAAAAAGAAACAGAAAAAAAGAAAGAAAAAAAGGGAAAGAAAACAGAATATGTTGAATTATGGGAACCTACACACTCACTGATTGCAACTAAACATTAAAGAAACAAGCAGGATACATAAATGGGAAGGAGAGCTGTGACGGACATCTAAAACCTATGATTTATGGATTTAGCCGTGTAAGATGAGGTATCCTTAATATTGATACACTTGAACACATAACACTAAAGCCTATAAAGCTCCCACAGGACACCTCATTTTTTAGATTGACTGACTGACCCATTCTTTCCATTTCCAAGGCTACAAAACCGCAAGAAACTCAGTGTTGCATCCAAGGAAGGTGTAGTAGCCAAAAAGCTAAGGAACCTCTGTTTTAAAGGCTTTCATGGACTACAGCTTAGCAAATTGGGATTTTTGCAAAGGTTTGCCTATGGAGGTCCCCTCTTTTAGGGGAGTGACAGGGAGTTGCCTTCATATAAACAGAAAGAGGGCAGAAGGGTCTCTCCAATCAAGGAAGCGTCTGAGAATGTACAGAGCAGAGCTGCGGTCCTGGCATTAAAAAAGCTGACTTGTCCTCCTTCGCAGTTGAGAGAGATGCGGATCCTCGTGGGCTTCTCAGTCAGGACCAGTTCAGAGGGTACTGACGAAGAGATGGCCATGTATTTCTTTTTCCATTTATAAACCTGCCAGTGTCTGGCCTGCTCATCAAGATCTGTTACGTTCACTGGCATGTTGGTAACCCCTACATGCCATCCTTTTGTATTCCTTACAGAAACTTCCCAGAAATGTCTCCCTGTTGAGAACATCTGACAGCCAAGGACATATGGATAACGTTCAAATCTCTTGCTGTTTGGGGAAGGATATATTTGTTTAGCTGGCTTAATTCCTCTGACGCTTTTTCCATCTTCGGAGATGTAAAGGCGGCCGGGATGGGCTGTGTATCGATCCAGAATTACATCCACTGCAAACGGGAAGGAAGGAAGAAGAACAAGAGCTTAGGCTGCAGGCCTGGTTTGTGTCTTGACCCCCAATGTATCAACCCTACGGCCTCCACTCTGAAAGGAGTTCAGCTTCCAGGATTGGAAGATTCACTGATTTTATAAACTGCCCGTTGCCTTGTCTTTCCAAGCCTTCATGGTGCTTCACCCCCTTCTAACATCCCTGCAGATCAATCTCTTTAACTTCCATCTTGCAGGTGGGAAGATTGGGATGGGGATGAAGAGTGGTTGGCTTTGCCTTCAGTGAGTTCCCGGGAGGGCCAAGATTGAACAGGGACTCTACCTGGAGCTTTAATCCAGAAGATCAGGCAGAGCAAGAGGCCGTCATGTTTCAGTTCTGAACTGGCAGAGTCAGAGGGATCCCCCCACAGGGAACTTGGGGCACATGATGGAATGTGAGGAAGCTCTGCCTTTTTTTCTATGAGCATCAGGATGTCACAGGGATGTACAAAAGGGGAGGCTTCTGCACAGGAAACCTCTGCTTTCATCAATTTGATGGCTCACAAGGTGGAGACATCCCTGGTGCTCGATGTCTCTGGAGATTCTCAGTCATCCAGGTCATGGTTGTCCCAAAGGTGCTTTTTTCAAAAGGTAACTGGATTTTCTTGTTTTTCTTTGAAGACATTTCGCTTCTCATCTAAAGAAGCTCCTTCAGCTCTGACTCTGACCCTCACCCCACCATCCAGTCAGAGCTGAAGAAGCTTCTTTAGATGAGAAGCGAAATGTCTTCAAAGAAAAACAAGAAAGTCCAGTTACCTCGTGAAAAAAGCACCCCTGGGACATCCCTGGTGCTCCAACTTTGCTATTTGCTGTGACCCAAAGGACTTAATTTCTCTGCTCCCAAAGACCTGGTCTCTCACCAATTTATAGTCAGGCAGTAAAATGAAGAGGATGTTATTAGCCTGGCAGGAATTCTATATTCCTTTCAGTACCAGCCCATATTTTCCCATTTATGCAAATATTTCATTCTACACTAAGACTGACATCAATTTTCTAGATTATATTTAGTGGATTTTCATAGTCTTTAAGGTATCTAATCCTATACTTTTCTTTGTCGCTCTTTATATGGAAAGGAATGCAACAGAATAGAATAGAATGGAATGGAATGGAATGGAATGGAATAGAATAGAATAGAATAGAATAGAATAGAATAGAATAGAATAGAATAGAATAGAATAGAATAGAATAGAATAGAATTCTTTATTGGCCAAGTGTGATCAGCCACGCAAGGAATGTCTTCGGTGGATAAGCTCACAGTGTACATATAAATAGCAAGTAACAGATCATAAATAATAAATCATTTAAGTTTACTGGATCATCATAGTCTTCAAGGTAGCTAATCTTATGCTTTTTTGTCACTCTATTGCACAGTATTTCTCTTAAAGCTACCAGCATCAGAGCTTAAAATAGCAAGCGATATATGAGATTCTTAATAACTCCTATTTACCTTCCTGGAGTTCAAGTCCACTTTCCAGAGTATCTGGGGAAGAAAAGGGAGGGATTCAGCATCTCATCACTGGAACTGGAGCAACAGAAGGGCCTCCCTACAGATACCCTGGTTTGCTTTGCAGGATCCCATCTGGGTCGGTCAACAGGACAAGAGGTTTTGTCTTCCGGGCCCTTGCTGGAGCCTATCTTCAGGGAATTTCTCTCTAGCAGAGTGTGTGTGCTGTTTTCTGTATGATATTTATAGTGTCTGTGTGTGGCTTTTTAGACAGACAGACACGAAGGTTGGCTCCAGGGAGGGACCGAAAGCCCGGAAGACAGAAACTCTCATCCCGGTGACCGACATAGAATAGAATAGGAATGGAATTGAATTGGAAGGGATCTTGGAGGTCTTCTAGTCTAGCCCCCTCCTCAAGCAGGAGAACCTATCATCTCAGACAAGTGACTGTCTAGCTTCTTTTTAAAAATCTCCAGTGATGGAGCGCCCACAATTTCTGGGGGCAAGCTATTCCACCGGTTAATTGTCCTCACTGTCAGGAAGTTTCTCCTTAATTCCAGGTTGCTTCTCTCTTTGATCAGTTTCCAACCGTTGTTTCTTGTCCTGCCCTCTGGTGCTTTGGAGAATAATGTGACCCCCTCTTCTTAGTGGCAGCCCCTCAAATACTAGAACACTGCTATCATATTTATCATATATTCACTTTCATTCTTGTTTGCTTTCCTTGGCCTCAAATCAGGAAATAAGGAATAAGGAAAGCTACAAGCCAGAATGTCATTGGTGGCTATATCGATTTTGTCAGATATAAATATATTCTGCTATATTTTCCATATACAGGTAGTTCTCAACATAACCATTAATTTAATGATTACTCAATGTTACAATGGCACTAAAAAAGTGACTTATGACCAGTTCTCATACTTACGATCGTTCCAGCATCCCCAGTCATATGATCAAAATCCCAACACTTGACATCCAGCATGTATTTATCACGGTTGCGGCATCCCATGGTTCTGGGATTGTCATCTGCAACTTTCCTGGGAAGCTTCTGACATGCAAAGTCAATGTGGGAAGCCAGATTTGCTTAACAACCACACGATTCACTTGCCTGCAGTGATTTTCTTAACAACGGTGGCAAAAAGGGTCATAACGTAGAGCACGACTCACTAAACAACTGAAATTGTGCTCATAAGTCAAGGACTATCTGTATATATTCCATTATATTTAGTGGAAGCTTATTCAACTTCCCCAGTGATCAGTGAATATGGATTTGGGAAATAAAGAATACAGGTAGCCCTTGACTTACGACCACAATTGAGCTCAGAAATTTATGTTGCTAAGTGAGAAATTTGTTAAGTCAATGTTGCCCCATTTTACAACTTTTCTTGCCACATTTGTTGTGAATCACTGCAGTTGTTAAATTAGTAACACAGTTGTGAAGTGAATCTGGTTTCCCCACTGACTTTGCTTGTCAGAATGTGACAAAAGATGATCGCACGAGCGTCATAAATATGAATCAGTTGCAAGCATCCGAATGTGAATCTCGTGACTGTGGGAATGTCATAGGTGTGAAAAATGGTTCTAAGTCAGTGCCGTTCTAACTTCCAACAGTCAGTAAATGAACCGTTGTAAGTCAAGCACTATCTGTAAATGGTCAACTATGACTGGCTAATGGTTCCTGTTTTTAGCTAGCTCATCTTTAACGGGAGAAACCAGGAAGCTCCTGTTCCCCCTCCTGGTGCCAAGACACAAGGCCTTTCCCCAGAGAAATGAAGGCGTCTCTTCCACTGATCCTGACATCGATCCCTCTTTGATCCCCCTGACACTGACCCAGAATCTCTTTGGGATGCTCTGCGGTCAAAATATCATCCAGCATAAAACCTCAGCGGCTGTTTTTTACCTCTAAATTTTTTCATGGCACTTTTCAGAAGCACCGCGAGATCACTGTAATCCCAGATTGTCCACATCGGGTCTACAAGTAAATTCACCGGATACTCATATATTTTCTTCGCTTCGTACCTGGCAAGGCAAAAGAACAATGTTTATTATCCTCCCAATGGAAGAAGCTTTCTAAAACATCAGATGGTGCTTGAGGATCCAGTCTGAGTTGGTCATCGGGACCAGAGGTTTATTCTTCCAAGCTTTTGGATTCGTGCTGGAACTGCCCTCTCTCCACAGTATGTACACTGGGCTGTCCTGCACATTGTATACATGTGATGTCTGGTTGTGTGTGACTTTTAGTTGTTAACAGGGGTGTTGATGGCCAGCCATTAAGTCAGTGATTGTTCTTTCTTTATGTTGCCCTGTCCTCAGCTCCTAAGTACCTGGTAAGCTGGTGATTGACTGACAAGGGCCCTGTTTCCCAGGCTTAAATCATTTATCTGCTTAGCTATTGTTTTAATAACGTGTGGAATAAGAACAGGAAGCTGGGGCTGGAAGAAGAATATAAAAGATTAGAACGAGAACTACAGAGAGAACCACAAAAACCAAATCTTAAAAATCAAATGGAATTAGTAAAGCATAAATTAAATATATTCGAGAAAGAGGAATTGGCACACAAAAAAATCAAAGCAGCAAAACAGAATTTTTTTGAAAATACAAATAAGCCAGGAAGATGGCTGGCATTCGGACTTAAAAAAGAGAAAGAAAAGAAGTTGACTGGTACTATTCAATACCAAAATGAAGCCAAGAAAAAATAATAAAGGAATTCTATGAAAAATTATATAGCAAGAGAAAATATCAGAAGTTAAAATGGAATATTATAAGATGCATAATGAAAAGCAAATGGCACTGATTTTCCTTGGCGCACAGAAGGCATTTGACAATGTGAACTGGCAATTTATGCTTTTACAATTAAAGTATATGGACTTTGGAGATAAATTTATTAACACGATTAAGGCAATATATCATAAACAAACAGCAAAGGTGATTATAAATGGGGACTTGACAGAGAACTTTAATATAACTGAGGGTACAAGGCAAGGATGTCCCCTACCTCCACTGTTATTTATTTTAACTTTAGAGGTGTTAAACAGAAATATTAGGCAAGACAGTGGAATAAAAGGCATGAAAATAAAGGAGTACAAACTACAGGCATTTGCTGATGATTTGGTGTTTATTTTAGAAGAAACACAAGAAAACAGGACCTAAACTAATTGAGAAAATAGAAAAATACGGTGCAGTGGCAGGATTGAAAGTAAACAAAGAGAAAACTAAAATATTAGTTAAAAACTTTACAGATAAATAGAAAAGAGAATTTGCCAAGATGATGGGTTTGCAGATTGCAAAGAAAGTTAAATATCTAGGACTTTAATTAACAGCAAGATGTGTAACTATCAAAGAAGATAACGGTGATAAATTGAAAGCGCAAATTAAAGTAGATTTGGAAAATTGGAAAAACCTACAACTGTCCTTGCTGGGTAGAATAGCTACAATTAAGATGAATATTTTGCCAAGATTATTGTACCTGTTTCAGACAATTCCAATAAGACTAGGGAAAAAATACTTTGAAGAATTAAATAAAATGATATTGAAATTTATACGGCAAGGCAAAAAAGCGAGAATAAACGTAAAAATATTATAAGATGGTATGGGAATAGTGATATACATAGCTACTTTCAAAGACATTATATTAGGAATGCATTACTGCTAGTATGGAAAAAATTAAAGAACAAACGTATTTGAAAATACCAGTCTGGTTGTAAAGGTTGTAAAGTTGATTGCTACAGCAATGCTTAGCGAAAGGGGTACCAGTCCCCATTATTGTCTTAAGTTGAAGATTACCTGTACTAGTTGCAAGGGAAGCTGAATACAAACTGAAGATGAAGATGAATCAGAAGTGTAATCTGCTACAAAAAGTTGCAGGAACAGAGGCAAAGTTTCCAAATCAGGGTTTGTGCTACTTACGCTTTGTTCTGGGCTGAAGGGTTGAGTTTTGTGTACCACATATTAAAAAGTATTGTAGGAGGGGCTGAAAAGAGAAGAGCAACAAGCTGACTAGAAGCAGCTCTTTGAAGAGGTATTAAAAGTAAATGTTTAGCCTTGACAAGAGAAAATTCAGAAGGGACGTTAACAAAGTCATTACCAAAAGCCAACATGGGTTTGTCAAAAGGACAAATCATTGCATTCTTTGACCAGGTGACAAAATCAGTGGACCAGAGGAATGCTGTGGATATAATTTACTTGGACTTCAGTAAGGCATTTGATAAAGTACATCACAACCTACTACTTGATAAGATAGAAAAATGTGGGTTAGACAGCATCACCACC
>NW_015389598.1:98878-101063 GCF_001527695.2 Protobothrops mucrosquamatus
AAAGAGGAGGGTGGATTCACTTACTTCTCCAAGATGCTTCCAATGTCCTAAAAAAGAGAGACGGAAAAATGAAATGAACCATTTCTATGCAGTTACATTCTTAAAATTCATAAATGTATGAAACCAGATACAAACTGACATAATTAAAAAGTACTTTCTTTTTTCTTAAAAAAAAACATTGCTTTTTTTCCCCCAGCCGCTCACCTTTTTTAAAGCAGTTTATTTTTACTTCCTTGTGTTACAAAAATTATACCCCGGTTGAATAATAATAATAATAATAATAATAATAATAATAATAATAATAATAATAATAATAATAATAATAATAATAATAATAATAATAATAATAATAATAATAATAATACAAAGAAGAAGAATAAAGTTGGAACGGACCTTGGAGGTCATCTAGTCCAACTCCCTTGCTCAGGCAGGAAACCCTATACCATTTCGGACAAATGGCTGTCCAGTCTCTTCTTTAAAACTTCCAGTGTTGGAGCATTCACAGCTTCTGGAGGCAGGTTGTTCCACTGGTTAACTGAATTCCACACAGGTGTTGGGGTTTCCCTTGCCCTGGAGATTCAGGGGAGGAGGAGACCCCACAGAGAACACCCACCAACATGTCGATAGGAACCCTAATCAGGCATTCTTAAAATGGTGAAGAATAAAGGGACAGTGACCAGCACTTTCAATTCTTGCTTTCCGCATGGACTGCTTTTTCTGAATTGTGTATCCCTAATATTAGCCATTATAGGTAGTCCTTGACTTTCAACAGTTCATTTAGTGACCCTTTTCTCAGTTAAAACAGCACTGAAAAAAGTGACACATGGCCATTTTCCAGTTACCAACGTTGCAGCATCCCCATGATTGTGTGATCAAAATTCAGCTGCTTGGCAACTGACTCATATTTATGATGGGTGCATTGTCCTGTGGTCACGTAATCATGCATTCAGGATCACGAGTGCAGCCAGAATCCTACAAGCACAGAAATGGAAAGATATCGAGAGCATCCTGTTATATTGCATTACTGTCTGGTTTGGAAGCATCACTGCTCCAGACAGGAAGGCGGTGCAGAGAGTGGCGAGGATGGCAGAAAAGATTATTGGCAGTTCCCTCCCTTCTATCCAGGACATGATGGCATAAAAGTGTTGCTTGAGCAGGGCCCGCAAGATTATCTGGGACACAACACATCCTCTTCATGACCTGTTTTCCCTGTTACCTTCTGGGAGGAGGCTCTGTGGTATCAACCGTGTGAACTTTCAAGCTTCCTCTTTCCGCTATGTATTCAAGATGGACAGTGACTAATATTTATATGTAAGGGTGGTAGGTATATATGTATGTATGTATATAGCATGTTTATATAATATGTGTTATGTATGTGTATACTTTTGAGAACAGGCAGCAGAATTTCATTTTTTATGTATACCAGTGTGCCCACAGTAAAAATAATGACAATAAAGGTTTTCTTATCTTATCTATATATCAATCTCCACAACAGAAGAATGGATGGAGAAAATGATGAAGCTAGAAAAAAATGACAGAATTGCTTTAATTAGAGAAAAATATATATATTAGTTTCTACTTGGAAACTGCTTCTGGACTTTGTGCTTGATTGTGCTTATTAGACTTTGTTTTTATAGACAGGCTAATACTGTAATTACTAAACATGTAAAAGTAAAAAGTTGAAATTGTAATTTTATTTTGTATTTTACAGCATTGAAAAAAGTTGGAAGGCAATGCTTTTTTTGTCTTTCCCCTTTATCCTGTGTGAGGCTAAAGCAGTCTACTCCACTTCATCATTGGTACACCAGGATACAAAAAAAGATGCTGAGGCCCTAGAAAGAATGCAGAGAGGAGCAACAGAGATGATAAGGGCTCTGGAAGCCAAACCGTACAATGAATGGCTAAGGGAACTCGGTATGCTTAGCTTAAGAAAGAGAGGGTTTAGGGGAGATAGGACAGCCATCTTCCAATACATGAAAGACTGTCATAGGGGAAAGGGCATCGATTTACTCTCTGTAGCACCTGAGGGCAAGACAAGAAGCAAGGGGTGGAAGCTCATCAGAATGAAATCCAACCTAGAAATAAGGAAGAATTTCCTGACAGTGAGAACAATTAATCATTGGAACAGCCTGCCTCCCCAAGTTGTGGCTGCTCCATCACTGGAGGCTTCCAATAATAGATTGGC
>NW_015389598.1:104839-107614 GCF_001527695.2 Protobothrops mucrosquamatus
TGAAAAGAAGTTTGAAGAGAAGAATGTAGAGATGAGAGATGATATACTGTTAGCATTTCAAGTTTTGGCTGGGCATGCAGAACGTATTGAAGGAAGGGTGGATGAGGTGGAAGAAAATCTGGGGTGTTTGGATATTAGAATGGAAAAAGTGGAGGAGAATGTGGATTTGATTCAAAATGAAGTTATTATGTCACAATTTAAAGAAATGGAATATGCAGTGAGAATAAGAGGGCTGAAAGAAAATGCTCAAGAGAAATTGGAGGAAATTGCAGTGGACCTGGCTGGGGTCTTGTCCTGCCAACCTGAAGAAATGATGAGAGATGTGGAAAAAAATTTCAGAGTCAATTCATGGGTTGCAAGACAGAGGAATCTTCCAAGAGATGTGGTCATTTATTTTTCGAGGAAGTCTATTCGTAATCAAATTATTCAAGCTTTCTACAATCAAAAATTTCAACTACTAGGCCAAGATGTTATAATTTTGAAGGAGATACCATCTAAAATACTTAGAAGAAGGAAAGATTTTGCCTTCCTGGCTGAAGAACTGAAGAAGCGACAAATCCAATTTAGATGGGAGATACCTATTGGGATAACGGTTATTTATGTGGGAACCTGCTATCGGCTTAATACTGTCGCAAAGGCAAGGGATTTTTATATTTTTACATTGAAAGTGGGTTCACTACCACCTTTAGACTCCAGGAAGGAAGGAATCAGAGAAGATAAAATTGTAGAAGGAGCCACATCATCATCAATAAGTAAAGATTTACAAGAACAAGGCCATGCCAAGCAGCAATCTATGGAAATGAAAGGAGATCCAAAATCACAGAGGATGACTCGTGCAGCCCATAGACGCAAAGAGAGAGAGCAACAACAATTGGAAGTGACACCTATAACACAGCAAGTAATTTCAGAGCCAGTGGGGGGAGCGAGACCGAAGAGATCAGTGATGGCTGATCTTCAAGGAGTGTTCCAGAGGCTCGCTGTCACCAAGGATGGCAAAGTTCCTGACATGGAATGTTAATGGTTTGAATTCTCCACAGAAAAGGAAGAAAATATTTTATTATTTGAAACAACATAAAAATGATGTTGTTTGTTTGCAAGAAACTCACATTACAGCAAAGGATCAAAAACTTTTGTTTAATCCGCGATTGGGTTTACAGTTTATAACGCCCGCACCTCAGAAGAGAGGTGGGGTAGTTATTTATGTCAAGAGTGAGTTGTCGCCTAATTTGATTGAATCTGACTTGGAAGGAAGATATGTTTTTATTGATATACTGTTGAATGGGAAAAAATGTCTGATTGTTGGATTATATGCACCAAATCAACAACAGAAAAAAGTTTNATAGGGGAAAGGGCATCGATTTACTCTCTGTAGCACCTGAGGGCAAGACAAGAAGCAAGGGGTGGAAGCTCATCAGAATGAAATCCAACCTAGAAATAAGGAAGAATTTCCTGACAGTGAGAACAATTAATCATTGGAACAGCCTGCCTCCCCAAGTTGTGGCTGCTCCATCACTGGAGGCTTCCAATAATAGATTGGCAAACCATTTATTTGGGACAGTATAAGGACTCCTGCCTTGGCTAGAGGATTGGACTAGAAGACCTCCAAGGTCCCTTCCAGGCCTGTGATTCTATGATCTCAACTTCCTGCCTGACCTGTAAGAGTTTGCTGGCTGGCTGCTGATGCTTCTCCTCTATCTCCTGGATGAGATCGTCAAGAGAGCACAGATCCTCCGTGTGCTTGGCCAAAACTTTCTCCTTTATTGCCATAATCTCCTTCTCCGTTTCTTCCATTCTAGCCAACAGAAGCTTCTCCTGTCCTTCTAACCAGAGTTGTAGTTCTCTGAATTCAGCCACTACATTTTTTTTCTCTTTTTTGATGAGGTCCTAGAACAAGAAGACAGAAAAAGCAAAAGGAATAGTTATGTTTTATTTTTACTTAATTATATTTATTTTTATTATTATAATATTTAAACAGATTCCCTGAAGAGTCCTGAAATGAGATGAGAGAATTTCTCAGGGAGAAAAAAAAAACATTTTGACATCAACAAGCACAGGGGGAAAGGTTTCTAAAAACAAAACAAAAAATGATTTCACATTTGTTTCAATAAGATGAAATATGGCCTCCCTTAATTTATATGCAAACCAAACCCACTTTATAAAACATGGCTCATGTGATAGGTGCCCTTAACCCAACTGTGACTCATTCAGCCAATGGTGACATCCCAGTCAAAGATACAGTCTGTTCCGGAACCTGAATTAAGATGCTTTCTCACTCAAGATCAGGCAGTTAACTCAACGAAATGGTTTTAAACAAATATTTAATCCGGGAATCCTTAACAGAAACTTACATTCCTGAAGATGCGTCCAGAAGCTGAACATTTGCCCATTTACATCGGTAGAAACAATAATCTCTCCATATCAACTTCTAGTGTGAAATAAGACAGGGTCTGTCCCATGCTCATCTCAGACAAAGACATTCCAAACTGGCACGTAGCCGGATATCCTGTGATGAACTTAGTAGCCCCTCCCACTGACTTAACATAGGATTCACTGAACAGCTAAAACTACATTACCCTTAAGCCATCTCTTAAGGGGACAGCGCTTAACCCTATAAATGCCAAACATTCTAACATACAGTTCATTCAATAATACATCATTAACCTTATAAATGCTAACACAATAACACAATTCTCAAGTATATACTGTGATCAGATGAGTACATAACTGGTCCAGAACACAGTCCCCAGGTTAAGAATACGTTCTGTGCCCTAACAT
>NW_015389598.1:111095-114227 GCF_001527695.2 Protobothrops mucrosquamatus
CCGCGATTGGGTTTACAGTTTATAACGCCCGCACCTCAGAAGAGAGGTGGGGTAGTTATTTATGTCAAGAGTGAGTTGTCGCCTAATTTGATTGAATCTGACTTGGAAGGAAGATATGTTTTTATTGATATACTGTTGAATGGGAAAAAATGTCTGATTGTTGGATTATATGCACCAAATCAACAACAGAAAAAAGTTTTACAAATTGTTACATCGGAAAATAAATCAAATGGATTATAAATCGGTTATTATGATGGGAGATTGGAATGGTGTTTTGGATGCAAGAAGAGACAAGAAAGGTTCCTGTAAAGCATTTAATTCTTTATTGCCTAAAACTTTGTTTGACTTGAAAGATGAACTGGAATTAAAAGACATTTGGAGAGAGAGAAATATGGAAGAAAGAGACCTTACCTTTTTCTCGGATAGGCATCAATCTTATTCTAGAATTGACTTTTTTTTAATTACCAATGATTTCTCCTCTAGGGTGAAGAATATTAAGATCTTTCCTAGAACATTGTCAGATCATAGTCCTGTATGGATGGAACTATTTGCTGAAGAACGGAATAGAAGAACTTGGAGACTGAATGAAAATTTATTTAGATATGATATTAATGTGCAGAAATGTAGAGATCAATTGAAAGAATTTTTCTTGTTAAATATGTTTAAAGGTACTTCAATCTCAATGGTTTGGGATGCGAGCAAAGCGTAATTTGATTTATATGAACAATTTTTATAGGCGTACACAAATGCAAAAACGTAAAGAGTTAGAGGAGGAAATTAAATTAAAAGAGCAGGCATTTATGTTAAACCCACTGGATAATAATTTGAAAATATCTTTAAAGGTGCTTAGGGACCAATTTAATATGTTAATAGCAGATCAGACTGCAACTAGTTTAAGGTATATGAAACATAATACATTTTGTAACGCAAATAAACCTGGAAGGTGGTTGGCTTATCATTTAAGAAAAAAGCAAAAGTCAAGGACTATAGAGAAAATAGACTATAATGGTAAATTGACATATCAACAAAATTTGATTAAAAAGGCTTTCTTAGATTTTTATTTTAATTTATATGCTTCAGAAAATATATGTTATGAAGATATAGATAAGTATTTACAGCAGGTACACTTACCTAGGTTGTCAGACACTCAAAAAGAAAAATTGAATTGTTCAATTACACTGGAAGAGATTAAGAGATCTATCTGCGCATGCGTGTGATGGCGGACCTACTGTTTTCAGCTCCGTAGCCTCTGCGGGGTCCTCGGCAGAGATGGGGAGCCTCTGAAGGTCTGGGGGTGCTCGCCGGCCGGGATTTGGTAAGAGGAGAGGGTCGGCGAGCGAAGAGGACGGTCGACAGACCGCGGGACCGCCTGGCTTGGGCTGGGCGGGGCTGCGGGTGGAGCTGCGGAGCCACGGAGGGCGGCCCAGGCGCGGAGAGGCCTAGCGAGGCCTTGCGAAGCCCAGCGCGGTGGTGGCCTAGTGGCTTAGCAGCCAGGAAAACCTGCGGCCCGACGCGGTGGCGGCCTAGCGGCCCGATGCAGCAATGGCCTAGCGGCCCGACGCGGTGGCGGCTCGGCGGTCCGAGGAAGATCTGCGGCCCGGGGCTGTGGCGACCTAGCGGCCCGACACGGTGGCGGCCTGGCGGCCCGATGAAGACCTGGCGGCTCGACGAAGGTCTGCGGCCTGGCGGCTTGGCGGCCTAGCGGCCTGATGACCGGGGCGGTCCGGCGGCCTGTCGACCTAGGCGAAAAGTTGGACGGCCTGGTGAAAGCCTGTGGGCCTGACGGCCTGGGGGCCCAGGGGGAAGTGACCAGCAGCGCAATGCACAGCGGCCCGGAGGACGTGCCGGCACAGTGTCACAGCGGCCCGGGCGGAAGAACGGCCCGGGCAGAGGACAGGGCCCATGGGATGTATTTGCCGGAGGGACATGGCCTGATGGTGAGTGCCTGTGGGTCCTGGAGGCCTGTACGACTGGGGTCTGGCGTACCTGGAGGCCTGCGTTGCTGGGGCCGACTGATTTCGACTGCAATTTCCCCCCCTTTTTTTATGGGGGTTAAAAGACCTGGGAACTATGCCTCTTAATCCAGCTAGCCCCCGACTGGGACCACCACCACGAGGACTTTCCCCCCTCCCCTATTCTGCTGCTGGACCTCCTGACACGACTTCGGACTGTACTCTAGGAGGGAACTGCTGGCCCTGCGCGACTCTCCCATCGCGCAGGCATGGCCCAACACGATTCTAAGGGCCGGCCTTGATGAAGGGGTCTGGAACCCCGAGAGGTGGCACTCAGCGACAGCACTGAGGGAGCTAAGAAGAAGGAAATTACGTGTCTTCTTAGAGGGGTGTTTTATTAAATTTTTAGGGGCTCCGGGGTTGGCCCGAGGGGAACTAGGGGAGTCCTCTCTGAGGCCAAGGCCTGTCCTGTCTGGGGGGCGTGGAGTGGTAAGGGAGGAGACTGGGGGGTTGGCGGAGGGTGGTGTGATAGGTACGGTCAGTGGGAGGGGCAGATATGGCGGGAGCAGAGGACCATATCGGGTTTTGGGAGCACGCACACGCTGCTTACAAGTTTGTGGGTGCTCCGATCCTCAGAGCTCTACTCGACTTCCAGGGACCTTAGATCCTCAGGCCCGGGACCATCGACTGATGTTGTGCAATGCCAGGTCCGTGGTGAATAAGGCCCCCCTCATCCAAGAACTCATTCACGAGGGGGGAGCGGACCTGGCAGGTATCACCGAGACCTGGTTGGGCATAGAAGGGGGAGTTCCCCTTGTTGATCTGTGCCCACCGGGTTTCCAGGCATTCCATCAGCCGAGGGCCCGGGGTAGGGGCGGGGGGGTAGTGGTCATTATAAGGGAGAGCCTGTGTCCAAGGGAGGCCACTGTGCCTCAGATAGACGGTGCAGAGTCTCTCCTTGTGAAGTGGGGGCAAGGGGTACAAGTGGGCCTGTTGATAATATACCTGGCCCCCTGCTATGTGTCAACGGCCCTGCCTGAGCTGGCTGACGTGATAGCCGGGGTGGCGGTTGAGACCCCCAGACTTATAGTCATGGGAGATCTCAACCTGCCGTCGGCGGGCGAAACGTCAGCGGTGGCTCGGGAGTTCTTGGCCTCCATGACGACCATGGACTTGACCC
>NW_015389598.1:115002-118026 GCF_001527695.2 Protobothrops mucrosquamatus
GTGTATCCTAACTTACAACCTAAATGTGGGAGATGTGGAAATTTAGATGCAACGTATTTTCATATGTGGTGGACGTCTAAGGAGGTTAAAGTATTTTGGATTAAGATTTGGTGGAATATTCAAAATATTTTAAAGAAAAAGATAAAGTTTAAACCACAGATATTTTTGTTGGGTATTTTGGAAGATTTGGACGCAAAAGAAGTGGAGTTGATGTTAAATCTTATAACGGCTGCAAGATTATTAATTGCTCAATATTGGAAAATGAAAGGTTTACCTACTATAGAAGATTGGGTAGTTAAAGTCTCAAATCTAGCTGAGATTAGCAAAAATGTTTAAAAATATGTCATATAAATGTTGGAAATGTAATCAAAAACCAGGTAGTTATTATCATGTATGGTGGACATGTGTTAAAGCAGACATGTCAAACTCGCAACGTGGCACCCCTGTATTAAAGCAAAGAAATATTGGACAAAAATACATACTTGGCCAGAAAAGATACTGGGAAAACATGTAGATTTTAAACCTGAACTTTGTAAATTAGGTATAATGACAGAAAAGCTTGATTTTGCATGCGATAACAGCAGCAAGACTTTATATTTGCACAACATTGGAAAAATGAAGAAATACCATCGGAATAAGAAATAATTAAAAAAATACTAGACTGTGCAGAAATGGACAGACTTACTTTGAGATTGAAAGAAAAAGAAGAAAAAGGATATTTTCAAACTTGGGACTTATTTTATCACTGGCCAGAGAAACGAACTAGCGATTAGGAATTTAATTTGTATTAGTGAATGATAAACCCAGACGACACGTTTGTTGAATAAGCACTATTGAATTGTATTAAAAAATCAATAAAAGCCGTAATCTCTCAACTTCCTTCATCTTAACTGTATCAAATTTGTATTTGTATATGGTTCGGGGGTCTTGGCTCCTTTAGCTTCTTAGAGCCTTTTGCTGAAATACTTCAATAAAAGTTCCTTGAACTCCTGTCTGGTTCTGATTGGCATCTGCGCCAGGCTAAACCCGGTTTGCGGACAACAGAGGAAACAAGTAAAGTAGTTCAAGGATTGCCTGGAAGGCCCAGGATCTGGATGGCCCTCCGCAGTGATTCCCCCTGGCGGATTCCTACCTGGTACTTCTGGAAAGCCTCCTCCGCAGGAATCACCGAGTGGCCCCTGTGCTCTTGGGATCGGTTGCAGACCATGCAGATGAGGGTCTCGTGGTGCTTACAAAAGAGCTTGAGGGGCTCCCGGTGCTTCGAGCAGAGACTCCCTCCGTCCTCGCCCCAAGGGCCTCCGCATCGCCTGGCTATTTCCACCAGCCGCACCAGCTGCCTGTTGGGCAGGACGTTGCGGGGCCCGAAGGTCTGTCTGCACACGGGACAGGAAGCCTCCAATTCCGACGTCCCCCAACTGCGAGTCAGGCAGCTCCGGCAGAAGTTGTGGCCGCACTCCGGGATGAGCACGGGGTCCTGGAAATAGTCCAGGCAGATGGAGCAGGTGGCTTCTTCCAGCAAATCCTCCATGGACGCTGCGGCCGCCATCGCTGCCTCCTCCGCCGGGATAAGGAAAGAGAAAGTTAGTTTCGCACCTTTTTCTGCAAATCAGGTGACCGCCTTTGGGCTCTGCCCAGAAGGGAAACCGAGACGAGTGATTGCTGCTGTCGCGGTCAGCTTCGGTGGCTTCTTAAAGGAGAACGACAGTATTTTAAAAAGAACAAATTGGGGAGAAGCAAACATCCACGGGACGGAGCCCCGATCAATTACAACTGATCCCAGTGTGAGAAGGATCTATAAAGCTGTATAAAATGTATAAGAACTGTTATATAAGAAATATTGACCTAAGCTCTAATAAAGTTATCAATAGCTGACAGGAGCCTCATTAGAGAGGAAGGGGGAAAGCCGACAAGCCATAATAGAAAGGAAAACTTTTAAATTCAAAAGCGAACATGATAATTAATTAAATACATCTTTTAAATTACAAAAACAAAAAAGCAAACACACAAAACTTAATTTTCACTAGGTAAACTTATTTATAAGGAAAAAGATTCAATGATCGCTTGATTTAATCAGCTCTTTTTCTGGGTTAATAAGAATGTTAAAAAATGAACAAGGAAAACCAATTAAGAAATTAATTTAGAATAATATAAATGTTGTTGCTAGAATATTTCATCTTTTGCAGTCTACCTTCCCTGGGCTTTGACTCTTGGAAATAAAGCTTCCTCCTCTTCAGGTAGCACCAGCATTTGAGTTTTTTCCCTTTCCCCGCTGAAATCCGGACCAGATTTTCTTCCCACACCAGCATCCTGTTAAAGGGGGGGGGGGAGTTTTTAAAAACTGGGGAGAAAGAAACATTCTTGGGATGCCTCCTCCGATCAATGATTGATCCAAGCACCCTGCTGAGCGAAAAGATATTGAAAAAAACCTGGGGAGAAAGAAACATCCATGGGACAGATTCCCAATTAATTATTATTTATCCAATTAGCTTGTTAAAGGGGAAAATGCTTCTAAGAACCTGAAATCTTTAAGGGATGGGATGGAGTAAACTTGGAATGAAACAGACTGGGAGAAATCCTTGATAAAATCCCAAATCGAGTGCTGCAGTTGATAGGATGTCTCAGAGATAAAGGGGAAATTAAAATCCTCTCTCTCACTTTTAATAGGAATGTCTGGCTGAGGAAGACCTGCCTGGACTGTCCCCTTCCCAGCCAGCCAATCAGGAGGAAGGGTCAGCCCAGCCAGCCAATCAGCCTGGGTCACTATGGAAGGGAGAAGCAGAAGACTATCTTGCAGAATATGGAATATGTAGAATGTGGAATGGGACCATTTGCTGGATGGAAATCTTCAAGTTAGACCAATGAGGTTCCTTAAGGCAAAAGATGGTTAGAAAGAGTAATTAGTAGTCTCAGGTCAACCTAGGACAGGTGGATCCATGGGGTGGGGGGGAAATCTGGTGGGTGGAGAACATCTTATAGGCCCTTTGTTCAAGAGCTTTTTTGGGGAGCTTCCTTAGTCACAGGGTG
>NW_015389598.1:119730-122328 GCF_001527695.2 Protobothrops mucrosquamatus
ACCCTGATCTCTGGGGGCAGTTCATTCCAGAGGGTGGGAGCTCCCACAGAGAAGGCCCTCCCCCTTGGGGTCGCCAGCCGGCACTGTCTGGCCGACGGCACCCTGAGGAGACCCACTCTATGGGAGCGTACAGGTCGATGGGAGGTAATCTGCGGCAGGAGGCGGTCTCGAAGGTATCCGGGTCCGATGCCATGGAGCGGTAATCTGCGGCAGGAGGCGGTCTCGAAGGTATCCGGGTCCGATGCCAGGATTCGAACTCGACTCGATGGAGAAGTTTATTTTTTTGTATTTCTGCAACCCCATTCAGTGATTTGTAGGTGGGCCTGTGAGAGGAATTATTACTATCACCATTAGATTAGATTATTACTACTATTAAAAATCCATGCAAAAAGAGATGGATCTCAGTACAAAGAAACAAAACATGTCTAAAATGCACCTCCCCCAACGAGGGCACAGTTTAAGCACCATCAAAATTACAAATGAAAACTCCTAACAGTTAAAATTACTGTTTTGTTTTACTGCCATAAAAGCCATGAAATCCATAACAGCCACAATCTATTTACAGCCAGAGTAAATAAAAATAACCCAAGAATGATACTATCCTAATCCCCTAAACCCATAATAATTTCCATAGCAGTGGCTCTTTATTGGCACAAAAATGTCACAAAGAAATGGGTGTGTTGCACTTGAAGACAGGATGAAATTGATTGCAGACCCTGAAAACCGCTGAGCTCCTACCTCCCATTCAGGTCAGCAGATCTTTTCCTCTCTTGCAACCATGCTTACAAGCCCAGGTAACTTTATCTGAACTGAGTTTGGCTGGACAAAGCAAACTAGGTTTATTTAGAGGTGCTATCGGTTGGCAAAGGCTGGGTGTGGAGTCCTTCAACCTTGCAGGACTAACTTCCCAAGACAAAACACTCTGCCCAGCTTCCTCTAAAATTCACTTTTGGCCTCTCCTTCCCCATACCTCCACCCACATTTCCTCCTTCCCTCCTCCCCCCACAATCTCCCATGGATTCTCGCAGACCCCTCTTTCAAAGGCCCTGCTCCCCAGAAGCGGGGGAGATGCTGCAAAGCAAGAACAACCCTAGAGGACTCAGGGATGGAAGCCCCGCCCCTTATTTACATATGGGTAGAAGGCAGGTCTGGCCGCCATCTTGACGTGGTTGACCTGCCTTGGGACACCCTTGTGGCAATCCCATCCCTTTGAGTCTGCTAGATCAGTGGCTCTCAAATTGGGGTCTGTGGAAGTCAAATAAATAAGCATTTTAACATTTCTTGTTTTAAATGTATGTAGACATTACAAAGTGTCTTATGACAGATTTTCACACTTACGACCATTGCAGCACCCTCTTGATTATTAGATCAAAATTCAGTCACTTGGCAATTGGTTCAAATTTATCATGGTTGCAGTATCCTGGGGTCATGCGACCACCTTTTGTGACCTTGTGACAAACAAAGTCAATGGGGAAGCCCGATTCACTTAGCAACCGTGTGACTAGCTTAACAACTGTGACCAGAAAGATTGTCATGGAGCGCTACCCCCGAAAGGATCGCTGGGGTCTGGTTTCCCCAGCCTTCTTTTCCAACTGAAGGGATTTTATTATTCTTATGATTTTATTATGCTTAAGCTTGATATTAGTAGTATTATTTTGTAACCACTTTATATTGATATTAGTAGTGACACTTTCTAATCATTTTATATATAATTTTGTTTACGTGCAAGCAGCTTTGTAGGTGCCTTATATTGGGAAATCATTTACATAAAAGCAAATGTCTCATGCTAAATAGACAGGAGATTGCTTACATGGAAGGAGCAAGGTGAGATTTAGTGATCCAGGAAATAGGGAGGGGGGGGAGGTGAGTTAGCCTGGATTGATGTGTATGACCTTGGACTTGGTTTTCCTGTGCTTCTTTACTCCTGGTACAGAGATTTGAATCTCTTTGTTCTGGAAGGGTATAAAAAGTGGAAGGAATCTTTTCTGGGTGTGCCTTCACCTTTGTAACCAGCCACGAAGAGTGAGGGAGACACCCAACTCTGTTTTGATCAAAATAAAAGTTGTTTTCTTGTTGAAAGCTCGGCTCAGGAGTCTCTTTGGCTCTTCAAAATTCCTGAGCAGTGCAGTGAAATTTGTGAGGTCAAGAGGAGAACCTTACACAACTATCCGGGCACCTTCCCCTGCTACACTCCGTGGTTGTGGTTGCCAGTCCACTCTGCTCCCTCACGCAGACACCTCCACTTGCCCCGGGTCAGCTGGACTCTGCTGTCTTGTCCTTCCTCATGCAGCCTCATTCTGAAGGACCAGTCACATGGTGGGATGATTGCTCCCGAGGACGTGGACGTGGATAGGGTCCTGGGTAGGCTGAATGCAACCACATGTTTGTTGGATCCGTGTCCCTCCTGGCTGGTACTGGCAGCTCGGGAGGGTACACGAGCCTGGCTCCAGGGAATTATCAACGCTTCCTTGCAGGAGGGTGTCTTCCCGGCGGCCCTTAAGGAGGCCGTCGTGAGGCCCCTCCTCAAGAAGCCTTCCCTGGACCCAGATGAGTTGGCCAGCTATCGCCCGGTCTCCAACCTTCGCTTTGCGGCGAAGG
>NW_015389598.1:124358-127660 GCF_001527695.2 Protobothrops mucrosquamatus
TGTGAGGTGGGTTGGACTGAGAATGACTGGCTCAAACTCACACCGTTGGCTTTCATGGCTAAGGCAGGACTTGAACTCAGAGTCTTCCTCTTCCTAACCTGGCGCCTTAACCACTACACCAAACTGGATCTGACTCCCATCTCAGTATCAAGCCACTTTTGGGGTGTCTCAGATTGTTGACCCCTGGTGACTGCCTGGATGAATCTCCCTGCACTTTTCTTGGCAAGGATTCGGGAGGGGCTTTGCCATTGCCTGCTTCCTAGGGCTGAGCGAGAGTGACTGGTCCAAGGTCACCCAGCTGGCTTTGTGCCTAAGGCAGGATTAGAACTCATGGCTTCTAGCTTGATTTCTTAAGCACTACACCAGATTGGCTTCTTCTTTTACAGTTACTCAGTCAAAGGCACAGCGGCTCAAAGCAAGAGGGAAAAAAGAGTGCTATTTGGCATCTTGTCAAGTAATGTATTTATTTAATAGTGTATTTCAGTTTTACGATTCTGTTAACAATTCTATTTGAATTTTGGCTTGAGCCAGGTGACACATTTCAGGGTACCTAGGGCTCACATCTTTATAACCAATGGTATGTTTTGTTTTTTGTCTCCTGTCTGTTTCTATGTATTACACTGTGTATTACACTGAATAATCATTGATTTGTTTGATTTGAAACACAATAAATGTCAAAACTGACTCGCTCCTGGCTCGTGTTCTGCCATACAGAAACAGGAGGGCGGTTGGTGACTTCCTAGGATGAGGAATGCATCATGAGACCTTATTCACCAAGGTCAAGTTATGAGATATGCTCAGGTGGCACAGACCTGATTTCCCAAAACAAAAGAACTGAACTCAACTGGTGAACTCTGAACTGTGGGTGGCCCAGAGGAGAGGGGGAGGGGTTTTTACCTATGTGGGTTTTTATGGGAAATTCCCAGAAATGACTTTGCTTCTGCTGTGCCTAGATGGGTCTTTCAGTAAAGTTTTACTCTTGGTAGTTTTAAAGAGCTGGGAGTTCCTTTTGTTGAAATGTGCCAAATGGGACGGTTGACAATAAAACTAATAACGTCACTCTAAAATAGAAATAAAATCTCATATTGGCAGAATAAAATTAATTTTTAATTAATTTTAAATTTGTACTGTTTTGTATGTATTTTAAATAGATTGTCAGCCGCCCTGAGTCCTACGGGAGAAGGGCAGGATATAAATCCAAATATAAATAAATAAATAAAATAAATAAAATAAGGTAAAAATAAATTTATTGACATAAAATTGCAAAGGAAGGAACTAAAATCCATGAGACACCTATAAAATTAGTCTTACAACCAGTAATCCAACTGTTGTACATAATAATAATAATTTTGTTTGATTAGTACACTTTGTGTGGCACTTGCTATTAAAAGTTTGATTTTGCTTGACAGCAAGGTTGATATTACACACATCTATGTTACATGCACTGATAGCCCTATAATTTTTAGATTGCCTGGAACAGGGATGTTCTGGATCAATTAACTCACTGTTCCCGTTGTTTAGTTTAAATATTCCTCCAGAAAATCTGTGATTTTATTGCCGAGTAACTCAGTCCCTTTCTTTGATGGATGCAAGTCATCTTTTCTACATTTTTTCATTGGACCAGCTACAGACATTGTGACTAATATAACCAAAGCCTTCCCCTTTATACCACTCCTTTAGCCACATATTGAATTCTGCTATACGCTGGCCTTTTCCATTTTGTTCCTTATACACTGGTAAAACCTCTGAAAAATTAGGCCTACAGCCTATCCTGCTAAGTTCCTGCCCCAAGCTCTGGAAACCATTCTGCACAGAGAGTAATTCTTTTGGGGACAGATCGTTAGTGCCAAAATGTACAATAGTATCCACATCACACTCATTGCTGGCATTATTCACTATCTTAAAAATATGTTTCTTGTCCCTACTGGCAGTAGCATTAGATAAGTATAAAAAGACAGAAACAGTACTAGGATTTGTAAAAAAAAACAAAAAAAAAAAACTAGGATGCTGTAAATCTTACATTGAGTCTAATATTTGCTGAAGCCCTGCTAGAGTTTGTTGGGATTATGATTATTGTGTACATTTAAAAAGAAACAGAAAAAAAGAAAGAAAAAAGGGAAAGAAAACAGAATATGTTGAATTACGGGAACTTACACACTCACTGATTGCAACTAAACATTAAAGAAACAAGCCTTTCCAAGCATCAAACAAAGACAACAATTTTTCTAAGTTTAGCAAGTTGAATTCACGTGCTAACGAGGCTGACTGAATCAGTAACACGCCACTGGCTACTTCGCTAACATGCAAGCTGAGTTGGGTTGATTATTAGATCAAAATTCAGTCACTTGGCAATTGGTTCAAATTTATGATGGTTGCAGTATCCTGGGGTCATGTGACCACCTTTTGTGACCTTCTGACAAACAAAGTCAATGGGGAAGCCCGATTCACTTAGCAACCGTGTGACTAGCTTAACAACTGTGACAAGAAAGATTGTCATGGAGCGCTACCCCCGAAAGGGTCGCTGGGGTCTGGTTTCCCCAGCCCTCTTTTCCAACTGAAGGGATTTTATTATGCTTATGATTTTATTATGCTTAAGCTTGATATTAGTAGTATTATTTTGTAACCACTTTATATTGATATTAGTAGTGACACTTTCTAATCATTTTATATATAATTTTGTTTATGTGCAAGCAGCTTTGTAGGTGCCTTATATTGGGAAATCATTTACATAAAAGCAAATGTCTCATGCTAAATAGACAGGAGATTGCTTACATGGAAGGAGCAAGGTGAGATTTAGTGATCCAGGAAATAGGGAGGGGGGGGAGGTGAGTTAGCCTGGATTGATGTGTATGACCTTGGACTTGGTTTTCCTGTGCTTCTTTACTCCTGGTACAGAGATTTGAATCTCTTTGTTCTGGAAGGGTATAAAAAGTGGAAGGAATCTTTTCTGGGTGTGCCTTCACCTTTGTAACCAGCCACGAAGAGTGAGGGAGACACCCGACTTAGTTTTGATCAAAATAAAAGTTGTTTTCTTGTTGAAAGCTCGGCTCAGGAGTCTCTTTGGCTCTTCAAAATTCCTGAGCAGCGCAGTGAAATTTGTGAGGTCAAGAGGAGAACCTTACACAACTATCTGGGCGCCTTTCCACTGCTACACTCTGTGGTTGTGGTTGCCAGTCCACTCTGCTCCTTCATGCAGACACCTCCACTTGCTCCGGGTCAGCTGGACTCTGCTGTCTTGTCCTTCCTCATGCAGCCTCCTTCTGAAGGACCAGTCACATGGTGGGATGATGGTCAGACTGCTG
>NW_015389598.1:129136-131304 GCF_001527695.2 Protobothrops mucrosquamatus
GAGAGTGACTGGTCCAAGGTCACCCAGCTGGCTTTGTGCCTAAGGCAGGATTAGAACTCATGACTTCTAGCTTGATTTCTTAAGCACTACACCAGACTGGCTTCTTCTTTTACAGTTACTCAGTCAAAGGCAGAGCGGCTCAAAGCAAGAGGGGAAAAAGAGTGCTATTTGGCATCTTGTCAAGTAATGTATTTATTTAATAGTGTATTTCAGTTTTACGATTCTGTTAACAATTCTATTTGAATTTTGGCTTGAGCCAAGTGACACATTTCAGGGTACTTAGGGCTCACATCTTTATAACCAATGGTATGTTTTGTTTTTGTCTCCTGTCTGTTTCTGTGTATTACTCTGTGCATTACACTGAATAATCATTGATTTGTTTGATTTGAAACACCATAAATGTCAAAACTGACTCGCTCCTGGCTCGTGTTCTGCCATACAGAAACAGGAGGGCGGTTGGTGACTTCCTAGGATGAGGAATGCATCATGAGACCATATTCACCAAGGTCAAGTTATGAGATATGCTCAGATGGCACAGACCTGATTTCCCAAAATAAAAGAACTGAACTCAACTGGTGAACTATGAACTGTGGGTGGCCCAGAGGAGGGGGGGAGAAGGGGTTTTTACCTATGTGGATTTTTATGGGAAAATCCCAGAACTGACTTTGCTTCCGCTGTGCCTAGATGGATCTTTCAGTAAATTTTTACTCTTGGTAGTTTTAAATAGCTGGGAGTTCCTTTTGTTGAAATGTGCCAAATGGGATGGTTGACAATAAAACTAATAACGTCGCTCTAAAATAGAAATAAAATCTCATATTGGCAGAATAAAATAAGGTAAAAATAAATTTATTCACATAAAATTGCAAAGGAAAGAACTAAAATCCACGAGACACCTATAAAATTGGTCTTACAATCAGTAACCCGATTGTTAATATTATTATTATTAATAATAATAATAATTTTGTTTGATTAGTGCAGGGATTTTCAACTAGTGGTACGGGTACCACCTGTGATACATTGGCACCTGGCAGATGGTACGCGGCCAACCTAGAAAAGTGGTAGCGGGGGAGAGGAATGAGCTGAACCGGTGGCAGAACCGCACAAGCCTGAGTGAGAGATGGCTGGAGCTGCAGGGCTGTCAGGACTCAGTGGAAGCGCCAGGATCAGCGCTTCTTTGGGGCTGTCAGGGCTCAGTGGAAGTGCCAGGATCAGCGCCAGGCTCCAGCTGGAGCTTGGCACTGATCCTGGTGCTTCTGCTGAGCCCTGAAGAAGCACCAATCATCTGGAAAGCAGCACTTATCCTGGCGCTTCTGCTCAGCCCAGAAGCGCCGATCAGCTGGAATGTTGCAGCCTCTCCAGGGCCTTGTGATTTACATTCAGATGCTTGGCAACTGATTCATATTTATGACGGTCACGGTGCCCCAGGGTCATGTGAAGTGACTAAAACCTGCTGCAACCACCCAGCAGACGGGGGGAATAAAAACCAAACACGCCCCCACCCCACCCCCACTGCCAATCCTCAACAGTAATGCTCACAACAATGAAAACCTCGGACAGGAGGAAGAGCGCTGTCGGGCGGGCAGGCAGGTGTCTTGCTCGGCTATGGTTGGGGGGCACTTTTTTCAGTGCCATTGTAACTTCGAACAGTCACTAAGCGAACTGTTGTAAGTCGAGGACTACCTGTACTTTATCACTTTTTTCCTTTTTTAGGGGGTCATCAAGTTTTGACACCTTGCTAGGCGACTGGTGGTACTCGGATATTGCCATATCCTAAAAGTGGTACAATGTGTGAAAAGGTTGAAAAGCCCTGGATTAGTGCACTTTGTGTGGCACTCGCTATTAAAAGCTTGGTTTTCCTTGACAGCAAGGTTGATATTCTTGTCCACACATACATCTGTTCCCTAATTTTTACATTGCCAGGGACAGGGATGTTCTGGATCAATCAACTTACTGTCCCCGTTGTTTAGTTTAAATATTCCTCCAGAAAATCTGTGAATTTATTGCCGAGTTAACTCAGTCCCTTTCTTTGATGGGTACAAGCCATCTTTTCTACATTTTTTCATCGGACCAGCTACAGACATTGTGACTAATATAACCAAAGCCTTCCCCTTTACACCACTCCTTTAGCCACATATTGAATTCTGCTATACGCTGGCCTTTTCCATTTT
>NW_015389598.1:133271-162864 GCF_001527695.2 Protobothrops mucrosquamatus
AAAAAAAAAAAAAAAAGCCTAGGATGCTGTCAATCTTACATTGAGTCTAATATTTGCTGAAGCCCTGCTAGTTTGTTGGGATTATGATTATTGTGTACATTTAAAAAGAAACAGAAAAAAAGAAAGAAAAAAGGGAAAGAAAACAGAATATGTTGAATTATGGGAACCTACACACTCACTGGTTGCAACTAAACATTAAAGAAACAAGCAGGATACATAAATGGGAAGGAGAGCTGTGACGGACATCTAAAACCTATGATTTATGGGTTTAGCCGTGTAAGATAAGGTATCCTTAATATTGATACACTCGAACACATAACACTAAAGCCTATAAAGCTCCCACAGGACACCTCATTTTTTAGATTGACTGACCCATTCTTTCCATTTCCAAGGCTACACAACCGCAAGAAACTCAGTGTGGCATCCAAGGAAGGTGGAGGAGCCAAAAAGCTAAGGAACCTCTGTTTTAAAGGCTTTCAGGGACTACAGCTTAGCAAATAGGGTTTGCCTATGGATGTCCCCTCTTTTAGGGGAGTGACAGGGAGTTGTCTTCGTATAAACAGAAAGAGGGCAGAAGGGTCTCTCCAACCAAGGAAGCGACTGAGAAGGCATGAAGCAGAGCTGCGGTCCTGGCATCAAAAAAGCTGACTTGTCCTCCTTCGCAGTTGAGAGAGATGCGGATCCTCGTGGGCTCCTCAGTCAGGACCAGTTCAGAGCATACTGACGGAGAGAAGATGAA
Source organism: Protobothrops mucrosquamatus (assembly GCF_001527695.2). Lineage (NCBI taxonomy): Eukaryota > Metazoa > Chordata > Lepidosauria > Squamata > Viperidae > Protobothrops > Protobothrops mucrosquamatus. The sequence goes on from NW_015389598.1 coordinate 134,011, forward strand.
GTATTTCTTTTCCCATTTATAAACCTGCCAGTGTCTGGCCTGCTCATCAAGATCCGTTACGCTCACTGGCATGTTGGTAACCCCTACGTGCCATCCGTTTGTATTCCTTACAATAACTTCCCAGAAATGTCTCCCTGTTGAGAACCTCTGACAGCCAAGGACATATGGAAAATATTCAAATCTCTTGCTGTTTGGGGAAGGATATATTTGTTTAGCTGGCTTAATTCCTCTGACGCTTTTTCCATCTTCGCGGATGTAAAGGTGGCCAGGATGGGCTGTGCTTCGATCCAGAATTACATTCACTGCAAGTGGGAAAAGAAGGAAGGAAGGAAGAACAAGAGCTTAGGCTGCAGGCCTGGTTTGTGTCTTGACCCCCAATATATCAACCCTACGGCCTCCACTCTGAAAGGAGTTCAGCTTCCAGGACTGGAAGATTCACTGATTTTATAAACGGCCCGTTGCCTTGTCTTTCCAAGCCTTCATGGTGCTTCACCCCCTTGTAACATCCCTGCATATCAATCTCTTTAATTTCCATCTTGCAGGTGGGAAGATTGGGATGGGGGGGTGAAGAGTGGTTGGCTTTGCCTTCAGTGAGTTCCCGGGAGGGCCAAGGTTGAACAGGGACTCTACCTGGAGCTTTAATCCAGACGATCAGGCAGAGCAAGAGGCCGTCATGTTTCAATTCTGAACTGGCAGAGTCAGAGGGATCCCCCCACAGGGACCTTGGGGCACATGATGGAATGTGAGGAAGCTCTGCCTTTTTTTCTACGAGCATCAGGATGTCACAGGGATGTACAAAAGGGGAGGCTTCTGCACAGGAAACCTCTGCTTTCATCAATTTGATGGCTCACAAGGTGGAGACATCCCTGGTGCTCGATGTCTCTGGAGATTCTCAGTCATCCAGGTCATGGTTGTCCCAAAGGNAAGGACTTAATTTCTCTGCTCCCAAAGACCTGGTCTCTCACCAATTTATAGTCAGGCAGTAAAATGAAGAGGATGTTATTAGCCTGGCAGGAGTTCTATATTCCTTTCAGTACCAGCCCATATTTTCCCATTTATGCAAATATTTCATTCTACACTAAGACTGACATCAATTTTCTAGATTATATTTAGTGGATTTTCATAGTCTTTAAGGTATCTAATCCTATACTTCTTTTCTTTGTCGCTCTTTATATGGAAAGGAATGCTACAGAATGGAATGGAATGGAATAGAATGGAATGGAATGGAATGGAATGGAATGGAATGGAATAGAATGGAATGGAATGGAATAGAATAGAATAGAATTCTTTATTGGCCAAGTGTGATCAGACACACAAGGAATGTCTTCAGTGGATAAGCTCACACTGTACATATAAATAGCAAGTAACAGGTCATAAATAATAAATCATTTAAGTTTACTGGATCATCGTAGTCTTCAAGGTATCTAATCTTATGCTTTTTTTGTCAGTCTATTGCACAGTATTTCTCTTAAAGCTACCAGCATCAGAGCTTAAAATAGCAAGCGATATATGAGATTCTTAATAACTCCTATTTACCTTCCTGGAGTTGAAGTCCACTTTCCAGAGTATCTGGGGAAGAAAAGGGAGGGATTCAGCATCTCAACATTGGAACTGGAGCAACAGAAGGCCCTCCCCAGAGATACCCTGGTTTGCTTTGCAGGATCCCATCTGGGTCGGTCAACGGGACGAGAGGTTTTGTCTTCCAGGCCCTTGCTGGAGCCTATCTTCAGGGAATTTCTCTCTAGCAGAGTGTGTGTGCTGTTTTGTGTATGGTATTTATAGTGTCTCTGTGTGTGGCTTTTTAGATGTCTGTATGTGTGGCTTTTTAGACAGACAGACACGAAGGTGGGTTCCAGGGAGAGACCGAAAGCCCGGAAGACAGAAACTCTCATCCTGGTGACCGACATAGAATAGAATAGGTATAGAATTGAATTGGAAGGGACCTTAGAGGTCTTCTAGTCTAGCCCCCTCCTCAAGCAAGACAACCTATATCAGTGGTGGCGAACCTACGGCACGCATGCCAGAGGCGGCACTCAGGGCCCTCTCTGTGGGCACGCATGCCACCACTACCAGGAGTTTGTGCAGGTCCATTAGGCCACCGCCGCTGCCCGGAGCATCAGCCCCCCCAGGCACAAAGGAGGTGAAGCAGACAGCTAGCAAGCTCGAGTAGAGGTGGTAGAGCCCACCCACGCCCAGCAAGGCAAAGGCCACCCCGAGCAGGGAAAACTGGATCCCCATCGGCGCCATAGCCCCCCAGTCCCAGCTAGAATTGCATGCCTCCCCCCATCTATGCTGGGCCTCCTGCCCACCCCCCTACCTGCCAGAGACCCCCTGGATCTCCCCCAACGCTGCCCAGCCCCCACAGGCTTCCCTCCCATGAGCAACATCGAGGTGGCAATGCCCACCCAGTTTACCGTGACAACCGCAGCCATGCCCACCCAGTGGGCCATGCCCCTATGCCCCCCGCGGAGGGAATCACAATCCTGATGCGGCCCTGGCACTTTGCGATAATAATTGGGTTTGGGGCACTCGTCGCCATCACTGACCTATATCATCTCAGACAAATGACTGTCTAGCTTATTTTTTAAAATCTCCAGTGATGGAGCGCCCACAATTTCTGGGGGCAAGCTATTCCACCGGTTAATTGTCCTCACTGTCAGGAAGTTTCTCCTTAATTCCAGGTTGCTTCTCTCTTTGATCAGTTTCCAACCGTTATTTCTTGTCCTGCCTCTGGTGCTTTGGTGAATAATGTGACCCCCCCTTTTTAGTGGCAGCCCCTCAAATACTGGAACACTGCTATCATATTTATCGTATATTCGCTTTCATTCTTGTTTGCTTTCCTTGGCCTCAAATCAGGAAATAAGGAATAAGGAAAGCTACAAGCCAGAATGTCATTGGTGGCTATATCTATTTTGTCAGATATAAATATATTCTGCTATATTTTCCATATACAGGTAGTCCTCAACATAACCATTAATTTAATGATTACTCAATGTTTCATAGGCACTAAAAAGTGACTTATGACCAGTTCTCATACTTACGACCGTTCCAGCATCCCCAGTCACATGATCAAAATCCCAACACTTGACATCCAGCATGTATTTATCACGGTTGCGGCATCCCATGGATCTGGGATTGTCATCTGCAACTTTCCTGGGAAGCTTCTGACATGCAAAGTCAATGTGGGAAGCCAGATTTGCTTAACAACCACACGATTCACTTGCCTGCAGTGATTTTCTTAACAACGGTGACAAAAAGGGTCATAAAGTAGAGCACGACTCACTTAACAACTGAAATTATGCTGATAAGTCAAGGACTACCTTATATATTCCATTATATTTAGTGGAAGCGTATTCAACTTCCCCAGTGATCAATGAATATGGATTTGGGAAATAAAGAATACAGGTAGCCCTTGACTTATGACCACAATTGAGCCCAGAATTTATATTGCTAAGTGAGAAATTTGTTAAGTCAATGTTGCCCCATTTTACGACTTTTCTTGCCACATTTGTTGTGAATCACTGCAGTTGTTAAATTAGTAACACAGTTGTGAAGTGAATCTGGTTTCCCCATTGACTTTGCTTGTCAGAATGTGAAAAAAGTTGATCTCACGATTGTCATAAATATGAATCAGTTGCAAGCATCTGAATGTAAATCACGTGACTGTGGGGATCCCTGTGGATACTTCAATTGTCATAAATTTGAATCACTTGCATCCGAATGTGAATCACGTGACTGTGGGGATGTCATAAATGTGAAAAATGGTTCTAAGTCAGTGCCGTTCTAAATTCCAACAGTCAGTAAATGAACTGTTGTAAGTCGAGGACTGCCTGTAAATGGTCAATTATGATTGGCTAATGGTTCCTGTTTTTAGCTAGCTCATCTTTTAACGGGAGAAACCAGGAAGCTCCTGTTCCCCCTCCTGGTGCCAAGACACAAGGCCTTTCCCCAGAGAAATGAAGGTGTCTCTTCCACTGATCCTGACATCGATCCCTCTTTGATCCCCCTGACACTGACCCAGAATCTCTTTTGGATGCTCTGCGGTCAAAATATCATCCAGTGTAAAACCTCAGCGGCTGTTTTTTACCTCTAAATTTTTTCATGACATTTTTCAGAAGCACCGCGAGATCACTGTAATCCCAGATTGTCCACATCGGGTCTACAAGTAAATCCACCGGATTCTCATATATTTCCTTCGCTTGGTATCTGGCAAGGCAAAAGAACAATGTTTATTATCCTCCCAATGGAAGAAGCTTTCTAAAACATCAGATGGTGCTTGAGGATCCAGTCTGAGTTGGTCACCGGGACCAGAGGTTTATTCTTCCAAGCTTTTGGATTCGTGCTGGAACTGCCCTCTCTCCACAGTATGTACACTGGGCTGTCCTGCACATTGCATACATGTGATGCCTGGTTGTGTGTGACTTTTAGTTGTTAAGTGGGGTGTTGATGGCCAGCCATTAAGTCAGTGATTGTTCTTTCTTTGTGTTGCCCTGTCCTCAGCTCCTAAGTACCTGGTAAGCTGGTGATTGACTGACAAGGGCCCTGTTTCCCAGGCTTCAATCATTTCTCTGCTTAGCTATTGTTTTAATAACATGTGGAATAAGAACAGGAAGCTGGGGTTGGAAGAAGAATATAAAAGATTAGAACTAGAACTACAAAGAGACCCGCAAAAACCAAATCTTAAAAATCAAATGGAATTAGTAAAACATAAATTAAATATATTCGAGAAAGAGGAATTGGCACACCCAAAAAAATCAAAGCAGCAAAACAGAATTTTTTTGAAAATGCAAATAAGCCAGGAAGATGGCTGGCATTCAGACTTAAAAAAGAGAAAGAAAAGAAGTTGATACAAAGATTGAGAGATGAGACTGGTACTATTCAATACCAAAACGAAGCCAAGAAAAAAATAATAAAGGAATTCTATGAAAAATTATATAGCCAAGAGAAAATATCAGAAATTAAAATAAAATAATATCTGGAAAAAGCTAAATTGCCAAAAGTTTCTGAAGAAGTGAAGACCACGCTGAATGAAAGAATAACAATGATGGAGCTAACTGAAGCAATTAAGGAGACAAAAAAAATAACAAATCTCCTGGGCCAGATGGTCTACCGGTAGAATTTTATAAACATTTACAAGACACAATAGGCCCAGCTATGCTCAAAGTTTATAATGAAGCAATGTCAGAAGCAAAGATACCTAAAACAAGGACGGAAGCGAATATTACATTGATACCTAAAGAAGACTCTAATTCACCACAAATAAAAAAACTACAGGCCAATATCGTTGTTAAATGTAGATTACAAAATCTACGCTTCAATAATAGCAGAGCGATTGAAAAGGTTTTTAAATGACTTTATACACGTAGATCAGAATGGATTTCTACCTAAGATGCAAATTAAAAATAATATGCGGATGATCTTGAATACATTGGAATATTATGAGATGCACCCTGGAAAGCAAATGGCACTGATTTTCCTTGGCGCACAGAAGGCATTTGACAATGTGAACTGGCAATTTATGCTTTTACAATTAAAGTATATGGACTTTGGAGATAAACTTATTAACACGATTAAGGCAATATATCATAAACAAACAGCAAAGGTGATTATAAATGGGGACTTGACAGAGAACTTTAATATAACTGAGGGTACAAGGCAAGGATGTCCCCTATCTCCACTGTTATTTATTTTAACTTTAGAGGTGTTAAACAGAAATATTAGGCAAGACAGTGGAATAAAAGGCATGGAAATAAAGAAGGAGTACAAACTACAGGCATTTGCTGATGATTTGGTGTTTATTTTAGAAGAACCACAAGAAACAGGACCTAAACTAATTGAGAAAATAGAAAAATACAGTGCAGTGGCAGGATTGAAAGTAAACAAAGAAAAAACTAAAATATTAGTTAAAAACTTTACAGATAAACAGAAAAGAGAATTTGCCAAGATGATGGGTTTGCAGATTGCAAAGAAAGTTAAATATCTAGGAGTTCAATTAACAGCAAGATGTGTAACTATCAAAGAAGATAACTGTGATAAATTGAAAGCGCAAATTAAAGTAGATTTGGAAAATTGGAAAAACCTACAACTGTCCTTGCTGTGTAGAATAGCTACAATTAAGATGAATATTTTGCCAAGATTATTGTACCTGTTTCAGACAATTCCAATAAGACTAGGGAAAAAATACTTTGAAGAATTAAATAAAATGATATTGAAATTTATACGGCAAGGCAAAAAAGCGAGAATAAACGTAAAAATATTACAAGATGGTATGGGAATAGTGATATACATAGCTACTTTCAAAGACATTATATTAGGAATGCATTACTGCTAGTATGGAAAAAATTAAAGAACAAATGTATTTGAAAATACCAGTCTGGCTGTAAAGGATGTAAAGTTGATTGCTGCCACATGATCGCTCACTTAGTGACAGCAATGCTTAGCGAAAGGGGTTCCAGTCCCCAATATTGTCTTAAGTTGAAGATTACCTGTACTAGTTGCAAGGGAAGCTGAATACAAACTGAAGATGAATATGAATCAGAAGTGTAATCTGCTACAAAAAGATGCAGGAACAGAGGCAAAGTTTCCAAATCAGGGTTTGTGCTACTTACGCTTTGTTCTGGGCTGAAGGGTTGAGTTTTGTGTACCACATATTAAAAAGTATTGTAGGAGGGGCTGAAAAGAGAAGAGCAACAAGCTGACTAGAAGCAGCTCTTTGAAGAGGTATTGAAAGTAAATGTGCCTTGACCAGAGAAAATTCAGAAGGGACGTTAATATTGGAATCAACAACTAGGGTTCAAAATACAGGATACCGTAAAAAACAGACTAGAAACAGAAGTTAAGATAGATAAGAAAATGAAAATGGTAAGTGAGCACCTGTTCAACCTAGACAAGTTCAAATCACCAGGACCAGATGGATTACACCCCAAAGTTCTCAAGGAACTGGCAGATGTGATCTCAGAACCACTGAACTATATCTTTCAAAGATACTGGAGCACTGGGGAACTACCAGAGGATTGGAAAAGAGCTGATGTAGTTCCCATCTTCAAAAAAGGAAAAAAAATGGATCCAGGAAACTACAGACCTATCAGCCTGACCTCAATACCTGGGAAGATTCTGGAAAAGATAAACAATGAATCAGCCAATACCTAGAGGCACATAAAGTCATTACCAAAAACCAACATGGATTTGTCAAAAGGAGATCATGCCAGACAAATCTTATTGCATTCTTTGACCAGGTGATAAAATCAGTGGACCAGAGGAACGCTGTGGATATAATTTACTTGGACTTCAGTAAGGCATTTGATAAAATAGATCACAACCTACTACTTGATAAGACAGAAAAATGTGGGTTAGACAGCATCACTACCAGATGGATTCGTAGCTGGCTGACCGGCCACATTCAGCGTGTGGTCCTCAATGGAACTGCATCTACATGGAGGGAAGTGTGTAGTGGGGTGCCCCAGGGCTCTGTTCTGGGCCCAGTGCTCTTCAACATCGATTTGGATGAGGGGATATATGGGGAACTTATCAAATTTGCAGATGACACCAAGCTGGCAGGAATAGCCAACACTCCAGAAGATAGGCTTAAGATACAGGAGGATCTGGACAGACTTGAACACTGGCGCTATCAAACAAAATGAAATTCAATGGTGAAAAAATTAAGGTTCTACATTTAGGCAAGAAAAACCAAATGCACAGGTATAGTATAGGTGGTACCTGGCTCAATAGTAGTAACTGTGAGAGGGATCTCAGAGTCCTAGTGGACAGTCACTTAAATATGAGCCAGCAGTGTGCTGCAGCTGCCAAAAAAGCAAACACAGTGCTAGGCTGCATTAACAGAGGAATAGAATCAAGATCACGTGAAGTATTAATAGCACTTTACAATGCCTTAGTAAGGCCACACTTGGAATATTGCATCCAGTTTTGGTCACCATGATGTAAAAAAGATGTTGAGACTCTAGAAAGGGTACAGAGAAGAGCAACAAAGGTGATTAGGGGACTAGAGGCTAAAACATATAAGGAACGGAATTGGGTATGTCTAGTTTAATGAAGAGAAGGATGAGGGGGGACATGATAGCAGTGTTCCAATATCTCAGGGGTTGTCACAAAGAAGAGGGAGTCAACCTATTTTCCAAAGCGCCTGAAGGCAGGACAAGAAGCAATGGATAAAAACTAACCAAAGTGAGAAGCAACCTAGAACTAAGAAGAAATTTCCTGAAAGTTAGAACAATTAATCAGTGGAACAACCTGCCTACAGAAGCTGTGAATGCTCCAACCCTGGAAGTTTTTAAGAGACTGGACAGCCATTTGTCTGAAATGGTATAGGGTTTCCTGCCTGAGCAAGGGGTTGGACTAGATAACCTCCAATGTTCCTTCCAACTCTATGATGATGATGATGATGATGATGATGATGAAACTGAGTGATAAATCCTGAGAACAGATAATCTAGTAGAAAAAGGGGTTCTTATAATAATTATAATTATAGTAAACTGACGGGATCATGAAATAGACAAAGTGATAGAAAATGAAAAAGCTAAAGTGCTTTGGGGCTTTAGAATTCAAAGGCTGCTGCATAACACCCCACACTTGACAATTATTGATGAGAAAGATTAAAAAAGTAGACATAGTATTACCTGGAGACAAAGGAATAAAAGAGAAAGAACTGGAGAAAATCACAAAATACAAAGATCTGCAAATAGAAGTAGAACAACTGTGGCAAAAGAAAGCAAAAGTAGCACCAATAGTAATACACACCTTGGGTGTAGTCCCAAAACATCTGGAGCACCACTGGAACAGCATTGGCACTGACAAAACCACTGACAATTGCAAAAGGCAGCTTTACTTTGAACAGCTTACATCCTACAATGATACCTTTAGCACCATCAAACCTCTGTCTATCCTAGGGAAGGATTCCACAGGTGGATAAAAATACCAAATTCAATCTAAACATCTAGCTGACTGTGGGACCAACCATAATAATTCACCATATCAAATATTGCTAGTTATATTGTGTTGAGGTTGTCTGGGGAAATATTTATGAAGCCTTGAAATACAATACATTTTCTTTAAATTAAATTACTGCTAAATACAAACAACTTTCCAAAACAGGAAAACTGCTGGAGGAGCTGCTGATCTCTGAGACTGTAAAGAGGAGGGTGGAGTCACTTACTTCTTCAAGATGCTTCCAATGTCCTAAAAAAGAGAGACGGAAAAATGAAAGGAGCCATTTCTATGCAGTTACATTCTTAAAATTCATAAATGTGTGAAACCAGATACAAACTGACATACAATTAAAAAGTATTTTTTTTCTTTTTAAAAAAATTGGTTTTCTCCCCAGCCGCTCACCTTTTTTAAAGTTTATTTTTACTTCCTTGTTACAAAAATTATACCCCAGTTGAATAATAATAATAATAATAATAATAATAATAATAATAATAATAATAATAATAATAATAATAATAATAAAATAATAATAATAATAATAATAATAATAATAATAATAATAATAATAATAATAATAATAATAATAATAATAATAATAATAATAAAGTTGGAAGGGACCTTGGAGGTCATCGAGTCCAACCCCCTGCTCAGGCAGGAAACCCTATACCATTTCGGACAAATGGCTGTCCAGTCTCTTTTTAAAAACTTCCAGTGTTGGAGCATTCACCACTTCTGGAGGCAGGTTGTTCCACTGATTAATTGAATTCCACACAAGTGTTGGGGTTTCCCTTGCCCTGGAGATTAAGGGGAGGAGACCCCCACAAAGAACACCCACCACATCCCCTACTAGGCGATAGGAACCTTAAGAAGGTATTCTTAAAATGGTGAAGAATAAAGGGATAGTGACCAGCACTTTCAATTCTTGCTTTTCGCATGGACTGCTTTTTCTGAATTGTGTATTTCAACAGTTCATTTAGTGACCCTTTTCCCAGTTACCACCGCACTGAAAAAAGTGACATATGGCCATTTTCCAGTTACCAGCGTTGCAGCATCCCCATGATTGTGTGATCAAAATTCAGCCGCTTGGCAACTGACTCATATTTATGATGGATGCATTGTCCTGGGGTCATGTAATCATGCATTCAGGATCATGAGTGCAGCCAGAATCCTACAAGCACAGAAATGGAAAGATATCGAGAGCATCCTGTTATATTGCATTACTGTCTGCTTTGGAAGCATCACTGCTCCAGCCAGGAAGGCGGTGCAGAGAGTGGTGAGGATGGCAGAAAAGATTATTGGCAGTTCCCTCCCTTCTATCCAGGACATGACGGGATAAAAGCGTTGCTTGAGCAGGGCCCGCAAGATTATCTGGGACACAACACATCCTCTTCATGACCTGTTTTCCCTGTTACCTTCTGGGAGGAGGCTCCGTGGTATCCGAAGCAGAACATCCAGATTCAGTCACAATTTTTTTCCATACGATATCAACCGTGTGAACTTTCAAGCTTCCTCTTTCCGCTATGTATTCAAGATGGACAGTGATTAATATTTATGTGTAAGGGTGGTAGGTATATACATATGTATGTATATAGCATGTTTATATAATATGTGTTATGTATGTATATACTTTTGAGAACAGGCAACAGAATTTCATTTTTTATGTATACCAGTGTGCCCACAGTAAAAATAATGACAATAAAGGTTATCTTATCTTATCTATATATCAATCTCCACAACAGTAGAATGGATGGGAAAAATGATGGAGCTAGAAAAAAAATGACAAAATTGCTTTAATTAGAGAAAAATATATATATTAGTTTCTACTTGGAAACTGCTTCTAGACTTTGTGTTTGAGACAAAAAAAAATTAATACCAAACACTTGATTTTGCTTACTACACTGTTTTTATAGACAGGCTAATACTGATATGTAAAAGTAAAAAGTTGAGATTGTAATTTTATTTTGTATTTTATGGCATTGAAAAAAGTTGGAAGACGATGCTTTTTTTGTCTTTCCCCTTTATCCTACACTTCTTTCCCATTCTTATCCTTCTCCATTTCCCTATTTTCTTTATTTTCATTTGTACTTTTCGCTATTATAATTTCAATAACATTTAGGAAAAAGGAAAGAGTCCAAAACAGGATTCTGTGGTGAGGCTAAAGCAGTCTACTCCACTTCATCATTGGTACACCAGGATACAAAAAAGATGCTGAGGCCCCAGAAAGAATGCAGAGAGGAGCAATAAAGATGATAAGGNGAAAGGGCATCGATTTACTCTCTATAGCACCTGAGGGCAGGACAAGAAGCAAGGGGTGGAAACTCATCAGAAGGAAATCCAACCTAGAAATAAGGAAGAATTTCCTGAAAATGAGAACAATTAATCAGTGGAACGGCCTGCCTCCCCAAGTTGTGGCTGCTCCATCACTGGAGGCTTCCAATAATAGATTGGACAACCATTTCTTCAGGATGGTATAAGGACTCCTGCCTTGGGCAGAGGATTGGACTAGAAGACCTCCAAGGTCCCTTCCAGCCCTGTGATTCTATGATCTCAACTTCCTGCCTGACCTGTAAGAGTTTGCTGGCTGGCTGCTGATGCTTCTCCTCTATCTCCTGGATCAGATCGTCAAGAGAGCACAATCCGGCCAAACCCTTCTCCTTTATTGCCATAATCTCCTTCTCCGTCTCTTCCATTCTAGCCAACAGAAGCTTCTCCTGTCCTTCTAACCAGAGTTGTAGTTCTCTGAATTCAGCCACTACATTTTTTTTCTCTTTTTCGATGAGGTCCTAGAATAAGAAGACAGAAAGAGCAAAAGGCATATTTTTGTTTTATTTTTACTTAATTATATTTATTTTTATTATTATAATATTTAAACAGATTCCCTGAAGAGTCCTGAAATGAGATGGGAGAATTTCCTAGGGAGGAAAAAAAAACATTTTGACATCAACAAGCACAGGGGGAAAGGTTTCTAAAAACAAAAAAAGGCTCAAGTTAAACGATCTCTCATGAAAATTTTCTTGGCAATCAGGAATTTCAAAAAAGTAGACAGAAAAATGTTTGATTTCACATTTGTTTCAATAAGATGAAATATGGTCTCCCTTAATTTATATACAAACCAAACTCACTTTATAAAACATGGCCCATGTGATAGGTGCCCTTAACCCAACTGTGACCCATTCAGCCAATGGTGACATCCCAGTCAAAGATACAGATACAGGTAAGTTCTGTGCCCTAACACTGTCTTTAACTGGAATTTCATTTAAGTCAGAACTTGTACTTACAAACAGGCTGCCTATTATTAAAGATGGCGGGTGGTGTTCTTCTTCCCATTAGCTCAGAAGCTCCTCACTGTTGGATCAATACTTACAAGCATCTCCTGAACTCTTTGCTCTGTGTCTGTTTTGTATGTAGCTATTTTTTCTTTCTCCTCCTTCTGAGCCTTCAGGCAATCCCCAACCTTGATCTGAAGAGAAAATACAAGATTTGAGTTTCTTTAACGTAAAGAATTACATTTGAGGGAAAACCCAGTTAGAAGATATATACAGCCATTATAAATACATGCCAGTTGCCAAGTGTCCACATTTGGATCATGTAACCACAGGGATGGTCATATTTTCCATTGCCATCGTGACTTTGAACAGTCACTACACGAATGGCTCTAAATTGAGGACTACCTGTAATGGCAGGAAAGTGAGCTGCCTGAGTCTCCTGCTTGCAGTCACCTGAGAAGCATCACTGAGAAACAAAAGCTTGGGCTGAGATGGCTTTGGCCTGACCCACCAGGAGTGTTTTTCAGGGTCTGCACTCAAGACTTTGGAGGACTCTATGATGATCTTGCTCTATAGCAAATGTGGAAAGTGAGCTGGCAAAGGGTGTCTATTTCTCCCTACAGGCAATTTCCGTCGATAAGCAAGACAATTAAGTGAAATTTTGTCCCATTTTACAACCTTTCTTGCCACAGTTATTAAGTGAACCACTGCAGATGTTAAATCCATGCCAGTTGCCAAGCATCCGAATTTTGATCACTGACCACAGGGACGCTACAATGGTCATAAATGTGAAAAATTGTCATAAGTCACTTTTTTCAATGCTGTCACTAAATGAATGGTTGTGAGTCAAGGACTATGGTAAATCTGTCTTCAAAAAATTGGAGGCACACAGGGGGTGAAGATCTCACGCTGGAATTAGGGAAGTTTGTTAAAGAAATTGCCAAGGCAGAAAGTTGCAGATGGGTGTAATAAGACCAGTAACAAATGGTGGGCAGGACTGCCCAGCAAGAGAAATGTTACAACCAAGTTAGCAGGACTCTGTGAGAAGGATGCTAGCTAAGGCACGTAGACATAAACTTGGGTAACCTCTAGCTTATTATAATAATAAAACACACAACCCTTTTGATAAGAAAGCTTATTAGCATAAATATGCAATGTATGAAGTAGGGCAGGACAAGAAATCAAAAGAAACACATGTCAAGGAACCAATGAGTGATTAACTTCCTTAATCTATATAATATCACTAAACCAAATAAAACTTGATTTGGAAAAATTGAAAAATCTGCAATTGTAGATGTTAGGGAGAATTGCTATGATGAAAATGAATACGTATACCTATAAATCTATAGAGAATTTTTTTTTGAAGAGCTGAACTCCTTAATTTTAAAATTTATCTGGCAAGGAAAGAAAGCTAGAATTAAATTGAAAATGTTACAAGACACTAAGGGGAAATGGAGGTTTTGGTTTGCCAGACTGGGTTTTATATTATCAAGCATCGGTGTTAACATGGGTAAAAGAATGGATAACCCTCAGACATAAATGACTGTTGTACTTAGAGGGACATGACTTACACCTTGGTTGGCATGCTTTTTTATGGTATGGGAAAAATAAAATTCATAAACATTTTCAAAACCGCTATATTAGAAATGCATTATTACTAACATGGGAAAATAAAAACCAAAATATATTTGAAAATCCCAGGATGGCTATCAACAATGGAAGCATTTGTACACCCAAATCTAGTTAGCTTTGAGAAAATATGGACATATAAAGATATTCTAAACTCTGAAGGGAACTTAAAATCTAGACAAGAGATGGAAAATCAGGGTACTGATTTATCATTAGTGGTCATATTTACAGATACAAGTGAGATACGATAAAGATGTTAAATTATATGGATTCCATAAAGAGCAGATTTTGCTCAGATACTATTAACCTCTGATGAAAAACTAATTAAGAAAATGTATAATTTTCTATTAAATTTGAAAATAGAAGATGAACAAGTAAAAGAAACAAAGATAATGTGGGTAAAAAGTTTTGGATATAATATAGATTTAGAGAAATGACAAAGCCTGTGGAAAAGAAATTACAAACGGACAATGTCAATCTCTTATAAAAAAAAAAAAGTTATATAAAATGTTTTATAGATGGCACTTGCCACCAGCAAGATTAGCAAAAATGTTTAAAAATATGTCAGATAAATGTTGGAAATGTAATAAAAAACCAGGTAGTTATTATCATATATGGTGGACATGTGTTAAAGCAGACATGTCAAACTCGCAACGTGACACCCCTGTATTAAAGCAAAGAAATATTGGACAAAAATACATACTTGGTCAGAAAAGATGGTGGAAAAACATGTAGATTTTAAACCTGAACTTTTTAAATTAGGTATAATGCCAGAAAAGCTTGAAAAATGAAGTATATATCTGATTTTGCATGTGATAACAGCAGCAAGACTTACATTTGCACCATATTGGAAAACTGAAAAAATACCATCTGAATAAGAAATAATTTAAAAAATACTAGACTGTGCAGAAATGGACAGACTTACTTTGAGATTGAAAGAAAAAGAAGAAAAAGAATATTTTCAAACTTGGGATTTATTTTATCAATGGCCGGAGAAAGGAACTAGCGATTAGGAATTTAATTTGTATTAGTGAACGGTAAACCCAGACAACACGTTTGTTGAATAAGCACTACTGAATTGTATTAAAAAATCAATAAAAGCCGTAATCTCTCAACTTCCTTCATCTTAACTGTATCAAATTTGTATTTGTATATGGTTCGGGGGTCTTGCCTCCTTTAGCTTCTTAGAAGAGCCTTTTGCTGAAATACTTCAATAAAAGTTCCTCGAACTCCTGTCTGGTTCTGATTGGCATCTGCGCCAGGCTAAACCCGGTTTGCGGACAACAGAGGAAACAAGTAAAGTAGTTCAAGGATTGCCTGGAAGGCCCAGGATCTGGATGGCCCTCCGCAGGGATTCCCCTGGCAGATTCCTACCTGGTACTCCTGGAGAGCCTCCTCAGCACGGACTACCCAGTGTCGCCTGTGCTCTTCGAATTGGATGCAGTCCACGCAGATGAGGGTCTCGTGGTCCTTACAAAAGAGCATGAGGGGCTCCCGGTGCTTCGGGCAGAGGCTCCCTCCGTCCTCGCCCCAAGGGCTTCCGCATCGCCTGGCTATTTCCACCAGCCGCGCCAGCTGCCTGTTGGGCAGGACGTTGCGGGGCTTGAAGGTCTGTCTGCACTGGGGACAGGAAGCCTCCGATTCCGACGTCCCCCAACTGCGGGTCAGGCAGCCCCGGCAGAAGTTGTGGCCGCACTCCGGGATGAGCACGGGGTCCTGGAAATATTCCAGGCAGATGGAGCAGGTGGCTTCTTCCAGCAAATCCTCCATGGACGCTGCGGCCGCCATCGCTGCCTCCTCCGCCGAGAGAAGGAAAGAGAAAGTTAGTTTCTCGCCTTTTCCTGCAAATCAGGTGACCGCCTTTGGGCTCTGCCCAGAAGGGAAACCGAGATGAATTATGGTTGCGATTGCGGTCAGCTTCGCTGGCTTCTTAAAGGAAAAAGAGTGTTTTAAAAAGAACAAATTGGAGAGAATCAAATATTCTTGGGACTGAGCCCCCGATCAATTATTGATCCAAGCAATAATGCTAAATGGAAATATGTAGAAAAAAACCTGGGGAGAAAGAAACATCCATGGGACCTGTTGGACACAAAATAAAAGGTACAAATTAAAATTCACTCAGTTTAAGTTGCAAATAGAAAAGGAGTTGATTAACCTTAACAATAAAGTCTAAAAAATAACGGTTTGCAAAGCGTGGTGGATTCAGGAAGGCCAGTCGTGCAACATAGCCAAACACTGAACCACACTTGTGTTTCAGAATCACACATTATTATACATTCTATCACGACACCCCATTCCCTCCCCCATGACCCCATTGGCTTAGGCTTTGGAGGTTGCAATCTATCACAGTGTTTCTCAACCTTGACAATTTTAAGGCATGTGGACTTCAACTCCCAGAATTCCACAGCCAGCGTTGCTGGCTGTGGAATTCTGGGAGTTAAAGTCCACATGCCTTAAAATTGTCAAGGTTGAGAAACACTGATATCAGAAGTGCCTAATAAGAATACATTATCTCCGCCCCTGTTTGCTTACATTATACTAATAAGATCCCTCCTCTCCTCTCCTACTTATTAAGACCATATATGTACATGCCTATCAACCTTGGAGATAAGATGTGTCCACATGCCTATCAGAAAAACAATTCCTAGATGATGACTCATACCAGACCCCTTAGTTAGTAACTCCAGTTTCCCTCTCTCCTCATTTGAGACTTGCAATTTCCCAATATACATAAAGCATCTACTCAGGCAATTGATTATAAAATAATGATTATAGAATAACTAATAATGATTACATGATAATACTAAAATATATTTTGTTTTTAAACTTACTTGTTCCTTTCAGTTATTTTCCACACCCAAAAGGTTGGGGACCTCTGCTTTAACGAGAGCCTTCCAGCTGACTGTGGGAGAAACGGTAAATATTTACACAGGTAGCAAATATACCTTTGGAGTATCTTGCACGCCCGTGGAGCCTTATGGGAGAAAAGGGGATTATTGAATGCAAAAGGGTGAGCGATTAAGTATGGCTCACAAATTTTAGAATTGTTGGAGCCAGTTTGGCAGCCAAAACAAGTAGCAGTCATACATGACAAGGGGCATTCTAAGGAAGGCACCCTTTATGCAAATGGGAACTGGGCTGCAGATAGGACTGCTAAGGAAGCTGCCCTACGATGCTCAGAATTCACAGCCTCCCTAATTCCAATTTCTCCATCCACACCCACTTCCCCACCCTCTTATACACCCAAGGACAGGACACGGGCCATGTCAGTTGGAGACAGAAAGCAGAATGAAGGATGGCGGAGGGTAGAAGGCAAACATATTCTACCAAATACACCCCTAAGGATTCTTTTTATCCCAAATACATGATAGCACACATTTGGAGAGGGGGGGGGAAATACCTGCTAGACTTTGTGACATGCTATGCAGCAAGCAAAGGTCTCTATTCTGTTGCCTCCCAAACTGTAGCAGCTTTCCTGATCTGTGCCAGAAATAATCCAAAAGTGGCCAGACACCCACCCCTAGGAGCCCAACTTAAAGGCAACTACTCAGAGGCCATCTGGGAAAGAGATTTCATTGACTTACCTGGGAAACAAGATTTTAAGTAAGTTTTGATACTACTATGTACGTTCACAGGATGGCCTGAGGCTTTTGCTTGCAGGACTAATAAAGACTGTGAAGTAAAAGTCCTACAGTAAGAAATTATTCCTAGGTTTGGGCTGCCAAATAGTATGTCACCTGATTCTGGCACACATTACACAGCTAAGGTAGTGCAACAATTGTGTGGAACCGTTGTCTGCCATGATATTTTTTTTTCTTGCTAAATATTTGCAGGAAGCTGCACCTGTTGGATGAGACCAGCCTGGGTCTATGTGAAAGTGTAGATAAAACTTCTTCAAGTGCTACTATTCATCTACACCAGTGTTTCGGTCCAGAAATTGACTCCATCATTCCAGACTGAAGGCTGCAGATCCATGGGACTCTGTTTGGACTGGCTAAGCTATGACAGAGGTCTAAGGCAGACATGTCAAACACAAGGCCCGGGTGCCAGATGCGGCCCGTGGTTTCATGTGGCCCGCGAAGCCATCCTGGAAACACTTTCACATAGACCCAGGCTGGTCTCATCCAACAGGTGCACCTTCCTTTAAGTTGGGCTCCTAGGGGTGGGTGTCTGGCCACTTTTGGATTATTTCTGGCACAGATCAGGCAAGCTGCTACAGTTTGGGAGGCAACAGAATAGAGACCTTTGCTTGCTGCATAGCATGTCACAAAGTCTAGGAGGAGAGGAGGGATCTTATTAGTATAATGTAAGCAAACAGGGGCGGAGATAATGTATTCTTGTTAGGCGCTTCTGATAGATTGTAACCTCCAAAGCCTAAGCCAATGGGGCCATGGGGAAGGGAATGGGGTGTCGTGATAGAATGTATAATAATGTGTGATTCTGAAACATGAGTGTGGTTCAGTGTTTGGGTATGTTGCACGACTGGCCTTCCTGAATCCACCACGCTTTGCAAACCGTTATTTTTTAGACTTTATTTTTAAGGTTAATCAACTCCTTTTCTATTTGCAACTTAAACTGAGTGAATTTTAATTTGTACCTTTTATTTTGTGTCCAACAGGTTCCATGGATGTTTCTTTCTCCCCAGGTTTTTTTCTACATATTTCCATTTAGCATTATTGCTTGGATCAATAATTGATTGGGGGCTCAGTCCCAAGAATATTTGATTCTCTCCAATTTGTTCTTTTTAAAACACTCTTTTTCCTTTAAGAAGCCCGCAAAGCTGACCGCAACCGCAGCCATAATTCATCTCGGTTTCCCTTCTGGGCAGAGCCCAAAGGCGGTCACTTGATTTTCAAGAAAAGGCGCGAAACTAACTTTCTCTTTCCTTATCCCGGCGGATTAGGCAGCGATGGCGGCCGCAGCGTCCATGCAGGATTTCCTGGAAGAAGCCACCTGCTCCATCTGCCTGGACTATTTCCAGGACCCCGTGCTCATCCAGGAGTGCGACCACAACTTCTGCCAGGGCTGCCTGACCCGCAGTTGGGGGACGTCGGAATCGGAGGCTGGTGGAAGTGGCCAGGCGATGCGGAGGCCCTTGGGGCGAGGACGGAGGGAGCTTCTGCTCGAAGCACCGGGAGCCCCTCAAGCTCTTTTGTAAGCACCACGAGACCCTCATCTGCGTGGTCTGCGACCGATCCGAAGAGCACAGGGGCCACTCGGTGATCCCGGCAGAGGAGGCTTTCGAGAAGTACCAGGTAGGAATCCGCCAGGGGGAATCACTGCAGAGGGCCATCAAGATCCTTGGCCTTCCAGGCAATCTTTACTTGTTTCCTCTAATGTCCGCAAACCGGGTTTAGCCTGGCGCAGATGCCAATCAGAACCAGGCAGGAGTTCCAGGAACTTTT
Source organism: Protobothrops mucrosquamatus (assembly GCF_001527695.2). Lineage (NCBI taxonomy): Eukaryota > Metazoa > Chordata > Lepidosauria > Squamata > Viperidae > Protobothrops > Protobothrops mucrosquamatus. The sequence continues at coordinate 153,254 of NW_015389598.1, forward strand.
ATTGAAGTATTTCAGCAAAAGGCTCTAAGAAGCTAAAGGAGCCAAGACCCCCGAAGCATATACAAATGCAAATTTGATACAGTTAAGATGAAGGAAGTTGAGAGAGTATGGCTTTTATTGCTTTTTTAATATAATTCAATAGTGCTTATTCAACAAACGTGTTGTCTGGGTTTATCATTCACTAATACAAATTAAATTCCTAATTGCTCGTTCGTTTCTCCGGCCATTGATAAAATAAGTCCCAAGTTTGAAAATATTCTTTTTCTTTTTCTTTCAATCTCAAAGTAAGTCTGTCCATTTCTGCACAGTCTAGTATTTTTTAAATTATTTCTTATTCAGATGGTATTTCTTCATTTTTCCAATATTGTGCAAATATAAGTCTTGCTGCTGTTATCACATGCAAAATCAGATATATACTTCGTTTTTCAAGCTTTTCTGGCATTATACCTAATTTAAAAAGTTCAGGTTTAAAATCTACATGTTTTCCCAGCATCTTTTCTGACCAAGTATGTGTTTTTGTCCAATATTTCTTTGCTTTAATACAGGGGTGTCACGTAGCGAGTTTGACATGTCTGCTTTAACACATGTCCACCATACATGATAATAACTACCTGGTTTTTTATTACATTTCCAACATTTATCTGACATATTTTTAAACATTTTTGCTAATCTTGCTGGTGGCAAGTGCCATCTATAAAACATTCTATATAAGTTTTTTTTATAAGAGGTTGACATTGTCAGTTTGTAATTTCTTTCCCACAGGCTTTGCCATTTCTCTAAATCTATATTATATCCAAAACTTTTTACCCATATTATCATTGTTTCTTTTACTTGTTCATCTTCTATTTTCAAATTTAATAGAAAATTATACATTTTCTTAATTAGTTTTTCATCAGAGGTTAATAGTATCTGATTAAACAAAGTCTGCTCTTTATAGAATCCATACAATTTAACATCTTTATCATATCTCACTTGTATCTGTAAATATGACCTTCTTCTTCTTGTGCCATATCCGTTATTGGACGTTGGCGATCATGTTGGCGATCCTGTTTTTATCAGCAGTGGCACTATAAAGTGCTGCTGAGTTTTGTCCAAACCAGTCCCTTAGATTTTGAAGCCACAATGTTCTTCTGCCTGGACCTCGTTTGTCTTCAATCTTTCCCTGGAGGATTAAATGGAGTATGCCGTATTTTTCTGGGGTAAATATGACCACTAATGATAAATCAGTACCCTGATTTTCCATCTCTTGTCTAGATTTTAAGTTGCCTTCAGAGTGTAGAATATCTTTATATGTCCATATTTTCTCAAAGCTAACTAGATTTGGGTGTACAAATGCTTCCATTGTTGACAGCCATCCTGGGATTTTCAAATATATTTTGGTTTTTATTTTCCCATGTTAATAATAATGCATTTCTAATATAGTGGTTTTGAAAATGTTTATGAATTTTATTTTTCCCATACCATAAAAAAGCATGCCAACCAAGTTGTAAGTCATGTCCCTCTAAGTACAACAATCTTTTGTGTCTCAGGGTTATCCATTCTTTTACCCATGTTAACACCGATGCTTGATAATATAAAACCCAGTCTGGCAAACCAAAATCTCCATTTTCCCTTAGTTTCTTGTAACATTTTCAATTTAATTCTAGCTTTCTTTCCTTGCCAGATAAATTTTAAAATTAAGGAGTTCAGGTCTTCAAAAAAAAAATTTCTCTATAGTTTTATAGGTATAGGTATTGTTTGAAGTAAAAGGAGTATTTTTGGTAATACATTCATTTTCACCATAGCAATTCTCCCTAACGTCTACACTTGCAGATTTTTCAATTTTTCCAAATCAAGTTTTATTTGGTTTAGTGATATTATATAGATTAAGGAAGTTAATCACTCATTGGTTCCTTGACATGTGTTTCTTTTGATTTCTTGTCCTGCCCTACTTTACCCTCCTTCATACATTGCATATTTATGCTAATAAGCTTTCTTATCAAAAGGGTTGTGTGTTTTATTATTATAATAAGCTAGAAGTTACCAAAGTTTATGTCTACGTGCCTTAGCTAGCATCCTTCTCATAGAGTCCTGCTAACTTTCTTGTAACATTCCTGTTGCTGGGCAGTTATGTCCCACCATTGGTTACTGGTCTTATTACACTCATCTGCAACTTTCTGCCTTGGCAATTTCTTTAACAAACTTCCCTAATTCCAGCCTGAGACCTTCACCCCGTGTGCCTTGAATTTTTTGAAGACAGATTTACCATAGTCCTTGACTCACAACCATTCATTTAGTGACAGCATTGAAAAAAGTGACTTATGACAATTTTTCACATTTATGACCATTGTAGTGTCCCTGTGGTCAGTGATCAAAATTCGGATGCTTGGCAACTGGCATGGATTTGTGATGGTTGCAGTGTCCCGGGATCAGGTGATCCGCTTTTGAGATCTTCTGACAAGCAAAGTCAATGGGGAAGCCAGATTCGCTGTACAACCGTGTTACTAAATTAACATCTGCAGTGATTCACTTAATAACTGTGGCAAGAAAGGTTGTAAAATGGGATAAAACTTCACTTAATTGTCTTGCTTATCGACAAAAATTGCCTGTAGGGAGAAATAGACACCCTTTGCCAGCTCACTTTCCACATTTGCTATAGAGCAAGATCATCATAGAGTCCTCCAAAGTCTGGAGTGCAGACCCTGAAAAACACTCCTGGTGGGTCAGGCCAAAGCCACCTCAGCCCAAGCTTTTGTTTCTCAGTGATGCTTCTCAGGTGACTGCAAGCAGGAGACTCAGGCAGCTCACTTTCTTGCCATTACAGGTAGTCCTCGACTTAGAGCCATTCGTTTAATGACTGTTCGAAGTTACGACGGCAATGGAAAAAGTGACTTGTAACCATTTTTTACATTTACAACTGTTGCAGCATCCCTGTGGTCACATGATCAAAATGTGGACACTTGGCAACTTCTAACTCGGTCTTCCCTCAGATGTAACCCTTTACGGAAAAGAAACTCAAATCTTGTATTTTCTCTTCAGATCAAGGTTGGGGATTGCCTGAAGGCTCAGAAGAAGGAGAAAAAAAAAGTAGCTACATGCAAAACGGGCACAGAGCAAAGAGTTCAGGAGATGCTTGTAAGTATTGATCCAACGTTGAAGAGCTTCTGAGCTAATAGGAAGGAGAACACCACCCGCCATCTTTAATAATAATCAGGAATTCCTGATTGCCAAGAAAATTTTCATGAGAGATCATTTAACTTGAGCCTTTTTTGGGGGTTTTAGAAACTTTTCCCCCTGTGCTTGTTGATGTCAAAATGTTGTTTTTTTTCTCCCTAGGAAATTCTCCCCTCTCATTTCAGGACTCTTCAGGGAATCTGTTTAAATATTATAATAATAAAAATAAATATAATTAAGTAAAAATAAAATAAACATATGCCTTTTTCTCTTTCTGTCTTCTTGTTCTAGGACCTCATCGAAAAAGAGAAAAAAAATGTAGTGGCTGAATTCAGAGAACTACAACTCTGGTTAGAAGGACAGGAGAAGCTTATATTGGCTAGAATGGAAGAAACGGAGAAGGATGTTATGGCAATAAAGGAGAAAGTTTTGGCCAAGCACATGGAGGAACTGTGCTATATTGACGATCTCATCCAGGAGATAGAGGAGAAGCAGCAGCAGCCAGCCTGCAGACTCTTACAGGTCAGGCAGGAAGTTGGGATCATAGAATCACAGGGCTGGAAGGGACCTTGGAGGTCTTCTAGTCCAATCCTCTGGCCAAGGCAGGAGTCCTTATACTGTTGGCCAATCTATTATTGGAAGCCTCCAGTGATGGAGCAGCCACAACCTGCGGAGGCAGGCTATTCCAATGATTAATTGTTCTCACTGTCAGGAAATTCTTCCTTATTTCTAGGTTGGATTTCATTCTGATGAGCTTCCACCCCTTGCTTCTTGTCCTGCCCTCAGGTGCTACAGAGAGTAAATCGATGCCCTTTCCCCTATGACAGTCTTTCAAGTATTGGAAGATGGCTGTCCTATCTCCCCTAAACCCTCTCTTTCTTAAGCGAAGCATACCAAGTTCCCTTAGCCATTCATTGTACGGTTTGGCTTCCAGAGCCCTTATCATCTCTGTTGCTCCTCTCTGCATTCTTTCTAGGGCCTCAGCATCTTTTTTGTATCCTGGTGTACCAATGATGAAGTGGAGTAGACTGCTTTAGCCTCACATAGGATAAAGGGGAAAGACAAAAAAAGCATTGCCTTCCAACTTTTTTCAATGCCGTAAAATACAAAATAAAATTACAATCTCAACTTTTTACTTCTACATGTTTAGTAATTACAGTATTAGCCTGTCTATAAAAACAAAGTCTAATAAGCACAATCAAGCACAAAGTCCAGAAGCAGTTTCCAAATAGAAACTAATATATATATTTTTCTCTAATTAAAGCAATTTTGTCATTTTTTTCTAGCTTCATCATTTTCTCCATCCATTCTTCTGTTGTGGAGATTGATATATAGATAAGATAAGATAACCTTTATTGTCATTATTTTTACTGTGGGCACACTGGTATACATAAAAAATGAAATTCTGCTGCCTGCTCTCAAAAGTATACACATACATAACAAACATATAAAGATGCTATATACATACATATGTATATACCTAAACCCTTGCATATAAATATTAGTCACTGTCCATCTTGAATACATAGCGGAAAGAGGAAGCTTGAAAGTTCACACGGTTGATACCACGGAGCCTCCTCCCAGAAGGTAACAGGGAAAACAGGTCATGAAGAGGATGTGTTGTGTCCCAGATAATCTTGCGGGCCCTGCTCAAGCAATGCTTTTATGCCATCATGTCCTGGATAGAAGGGAGGGAACTGCCAATAATCTTTTTCTGCCATCCTCACCACTCTCTGCACCTTCTTCCTGGCTGGAGTAGTGATGCTTCCAAACCAGACAGTAATGCAATATAACAGGATGCTCTCGATATCTTTCCATTTCTGTGCTTGTAGGATTCTGGCTGCACTCGTGATCCTGAATGCATGATTATGTGACCACAGGACAATGCACCCATCATAAATATGAGTCAGTTGCCAATCATGGGGATGCTGCAACTTTGGTAACTGGAAAATGGCCATATGTCACTTTTTTCAGTGCTGTTTTAACTGAGAAAAGGGTCACTAAATGAACTGTTGAAAGTCAAGAACTACCTGTAATGGCTAATATTAGGGATACACAATTCAGAAAAAGCAGTCCATGCGAAAAGCAAGAATTGAAAGTGCTGGTCACTGTCCCTTTATTCTTCACCATTTTAAGAATGCCTGATTAAGGTTCCTATCGCCTATTAGGGAATCTGTTGGTGGGTGTTCATTGTGGGGTCTCCTCCCCTTAATCTCCAGGGCAAGGGAAACCCCAACACTTGTGTGGAATTCAATTAACTAGTGGAACAACCTGCCTCCAGAAGCTGTGAATGCTCCAACACTGTAAGTTTTTAAGAAGAGACTGGACAGCCATTTGTCTCAAATGGTATAGGGTTTCCTGCCTGAGCAGGGGGTTGGACTAGATGACCTCCAAGGTCCATTCCAACTTTATTCTTCTTTGTATTATTATTACTATTATTATTATTATTATTATTGATCAACGCACAGTCAGCCAGATGTTCAGAGTGGATTTGGCATTTTGTCTACCTATTGAGTCCTTACCCAGGACCTGGGATAGGCAGATGTGGATGTTTGATGGTATTACAGATAAACAATGCTTCTCTAAAAAAGAGCGGCGGGGGGGGGGGGGGAAAGCAATGTTTTTTTTAAAGAAAAAAGTACTTTTTAATTATATGTCAGTTTGTACCTGATTTCACACATTTATGAATTTTAAGAATGTAACTGCATAGAAATGGCTCCTTTCATTTTTCCGTCTCTCTTTTTTAGGACATTGGAAGCATCTTGAAGAAGTAAGTGACTTCACCCTCCTCTTTACCGTCTCAGAGACCGGCAGCTCCTCCAGCAGTTTTCCTATTTTGGAAAGTTCTGTTTCTATTTAGCAGTAATTTAATTTAGAGACAATGTATCTTAGGGCCTCGTAAATATTTCCCCAGACAACCTCAACATATTGTAATTAGCAATATTTGATATGGTGAATTATTATGGTTGGTCCCACAGTCAGCTAGATGTTTAGATTGAATTTAGTATTTTTGTCCATCTGTTGAGTCCTTCCCAAGGATAGACAGAGGTTTGATGGTGCTAAAGGTATCATTGTAGGATGTAAGCTGTTCCAATTAAAGCTGCCTTTTGCAATTGTCTGATAGTGGTTTTGTCAGTGGCGATGCTGTTCCAGTGGTGCTCCAGATGTTTTGGGATTACACCCAAGGCGGGTATTACTATTGGTGCTACCTTTTCTTTCTTTGGCCACAGTTGTTCTACTTCTATTTGCAGATCTTTGTATTTTGTGATTTTCTCCAGTTCTTTCTCTTTTATTCCTTTTTCTCCAGGTAATACTATGTCTACTTTTTTTGTCTTTCTCATCAATAATTGTCAGGTTTGGGGTGTTATGCAGCAGCCTTTGAATTCTAAAGTCCCAAAGCACTTTAGCTTCTTCATTTTCTATCACTTTGTCTATTTAAAGATCCCATTAGTTTACTATAATTATAATTATTATAAGAACCCCTTTTGCTACTAGATTATCTGTCTTCAGGATTTATCACTCAGTTTCATTAACAAAATCATTTAACATTTTCTATCTCATTTTCAGTGAACTTTTTTTCTGTTGGAAGGGACCTTGGAGGTCATCTAGTCCAACCCCCTGCTCAGGCAGGAAACCTATACCATTTCAGACAAATGGCTGTCCAGTCTCTCCTTAAAAACCTCCAGTGTTGGAGCAGTCACAGCTTCTGGAGGCAGGTTGTTCCACTGGTTAATTGTTCTAACTGTCAGGAAGTTTCTCCTTAGTTCTAGGTTGCTTCTCTCCTTGATTAGTTTCCATCCGTTGCTTCTTATCCTGCCTTCAGGCGCTTTGGAAAATAGCTTGACTCCCTCTTCTTTGTGGCAGCCCCTGAGATACTGGAACTCTGCTATCATGTCCCCCCTCGTCCTTCTCTTCATTAAACTAGACATACCCAATTCCAGCAACCGTTCCTTATATGTTTTTGCCTCCAGTCCCCTAATCATCTTTGTTGCTTTTCTCTGTACTCTTTCTAGAGTCTCAGCATCTTTTTTACATCGTGGTGACCAAAACTGGATGCAGTATTCCAAGTGTGGCCTTACCAAGGCATTGTAAAGTGGTATTAACACTTCGTGTAATCTTGATTCTATCCCTCTGTTAATGCAGCTTAGCACTGTGTTGGCTTTTTGGACAGCTGCAGCACACTCTTGGCTCATATTTAAGTGATTGTCCACTAGGACTCCGAGATCCCTCTCACAGTTATTACTATTGAGCAAGGTACCCCCTATACTATACCTGTACATTTGGTTTTTCTTAGTCTTGAATATATTTAATTTATGTTTTACTAATTCCATTTGATTTTTAAGATTCGGTTTTTGCGGTATTCTCTGTAGTTCTAGTTCTAATCTTTTATATTCTTCTTCCAACCCCAGCTTCCTGTTCTTATTGCACACGTTATTAAAACAATAGCTAAGCAGAGAAATGATTGAAGCCTGGGAAACAGGGCCCTTGTCAGTCAATCACCAGCTTACCAGGTACTTAGGAGCTGAGGACAGGGCAACACAAAGAAAGAACAATCACTGACTTAATGGCCGGCCATCAACACCCCACTTAACAACTAAAAGTCACACACAACCAGGCATCACATGTATGCAATGTGCAGGACAGCCCAGTGTACATACTGTGGAGAGAGGGCAGTTCCAGCACGAATCCAAAAGCTTGGAAGAATAAACCTCTGGTCCCGGTGACCAACTCAGACTGGATCCTCAAACACCATCTGATGTTTTAGAAAGCTTCTTCCATTGGGAGGATAATAAACATTGTTCTTTTGCCTTGCCAGGTACCAATCGAAGAAAATATATGAGAATCCCATGGATTTACTTGTAGACCCGATGTGGACAATCTGGGATTACAGTGATCTCACTGTGCTTCTGAAAAGTGCCATGAAAAAATTTAGAGGTAAAAAACAGCTGTCGAGGTGTTATGCTGGATGATATTTTGACTGCAGAGCATCCAAAAGAGATTCTGGGTCAGTGTCAGGGGGATCAAAGAGGGATCGATGTCAGGATCAGTGGAAGAGACGCCTTCATTTCTCTGGGGAAAGGCCTTGTGTCTTGGCACCAGGAGGGGGAACAGGAGCTTCCTGGTTTCTCCCGTTAAAAGATGAGCTAGCTAAAAACAGGAACCATTAGCCAATCATAATTGACCATTTACAGGCACTCCTCGACTTACAACAGTTCATTTACTGACTGTTGGAATTTAGAATGGCACTGAGTTAGGACCATTTTTCACACCTATGACATCCCCACAGTCACGTGATTTACATTCGGATGTTTGCAACTGATTCATATTTATGACGATTGTGTGATCATCTTTTGTCACATTCTGACAAGCAAAGTCAATGGGGAAGCCAGATTCACTTCACAACTGTGTTACTAATTTAACAACTGTAGTGATTCACAACAAATGTGGCAAGAAAAGTTGTAAAATGGGGCAACATTGACTTAACAAATTTCTCACTTAGCAATATAAATTCTGGGCTCAATTGTGGTCATAGGTCAAGGGCTACCTGTATTCTTTATTTCCCAAATCCATATTCACTGATCACTGGGGAAGTTGAATAAGCTTCCACTAAATATAATGGAATATATACAGATAGTCCTTGACTTATGAGCACAATTTCAGTTGTTAAGTGAGTCGTGCTCTACGTTATGACCCTTTTTGCCACCGTTGTTAAGAAAATCACTGCAGGCAAGTGAATCGTGTGGTTATTAAGCAAATCTGGCTTCCCACATTGACTTTGCATGTCAGAAGCTTCCCGGAAAAGTTTCAGATGACAATCCCAGAACCATGGGATGCCGCAACCGTGATAAATACATGCTGGATGTCAAGTGTTGGGATTTTGATCATGTGACTGGGGATGCTGGAACGATCGTAAGTATGAGAACTGGTCATAAGTCACTTTTTTAGTGCCATTGTAACACTGAGTAATCATTAAATTAATGGTTATGTTGAGGACTACCTGTATATGGAAAATATAGCAGAATATATTTATATCTGACAAAATAGATATAGCCACCAATGACATTCTGGCTTGTAGCTTTCCTTATTCCTTATTTCCTGATTTGAGGCCAAGGAAAGCAAACAAGAATGAAAGCGAATATACGATAAATATGATAGCAGTGTTCCAGTATTTGAGGGGCTGCCACTAAGAAGAGGGGGTCACATTATTCACCAAAGCACCAGAGGCAGGACAAGAAACAACGGTTGGAAACTGATCAAAGAGAGAAGCAACCTGGAATTAAGGAGAAACTTCCTGACAGTGAGGACAATTAACCGGTGGAATAGCTTGCCCCCAGAAATTGTGGGCGCTCCATCACTGGAGATTTTTAAAAAGAAGCTAGACAGTCATTTGTCTGAGATGATATAGGTCAGTGATGGCGACGAGTGCCCCAAACCCACTTATTATCGCAAAGTGCCAG
>NW_015389598.1:164751-166837 GCF_001527695.2 Protobothrops mucrosquamatus
CTGTGACATCCTGATGCTCGTAGAAAAAAGGGCAGAGCTTCCTCACATTCCATCATGTGCCCCAAGTTCCCTGTGGGGGGATCCCTCTGACTCTGCCAGTTGAGAATTGAAACATGACGGCCTCTCGCTCTGCCTGATCTTCTGGATTAAAGCTCCAGGTAGAGTCCCTGTTCAACCTTGGCCCTCCCGGGAACTCACTGAAGGCAAAGCCAACCACTCTTCACCCCCCATCCCAATCTTCCCACCTGCAAGATGGAAGTTAAAGAGATTGATATGCAGGGATGTTAGAAGGGGGTGAAGCACCATGAAGGCTTGGAAAGACAAGGCAACGGGCCGTTTATAAAATCAGTGAATCTTCCAATCCTGGAAACTAAACTTTCAGAGTGGAGGCCGTAGGGTTGATATATTGGGGGTCAAGACAAAAACCAGGCCAGCAGCCTAAGCTCTTGTTCTTCTTCCTTCCTTCCCGTTTGCAGTGGATGTAATTCTGGATCGATGCACAGCCCATCCTGGCTGCCTTTACATCCCCGAAGATGGAAAAAGCGTCAGAGGAATTAAGCCAGCTAAACAAATATATCCTTCCCCAAACAGCAAGAGATTTGAACGTTCTCCACGTGTCCTTGGGTGTCAGAGGTTCTCAACAGGGAGACATTTCTGGGAAGTTTCTGTAAGAAATACAAAAGGATGGCGTGCAGGGGTTACCAACATGCCAGTGAGCGTTACGGATCTTGATAAGCAGGCCAGCCACTGGGAGGTTTGTAAATGGGAAAAGGAATACGTGACCTTCTTTTCATCAGTACACTCTGAACTGGTCCTGACTGAGGAGCTCACGAGGATCCGCATCTCTCTCAACTGCGAAGGGGGACAAGTGAGCTTTTTTGATGCCAGGACCGCAGCTCTGCTTTATACATTCTCAGACGCTTCCTTGGTTGGAGAGACCCTTCTGCCCTGTTTCTTTTTGCGTGATGGCGCTTTAATGACACTCCCCTAAAAGAGGGGACCTCCATAGGCAAACCTTTGCAAAAATCCCTATTTGCTAAGCTGTAGTCCCTGAAAGACTTTAAAACAGAGGTTCCTTAGCTTTTTGGCTACTACACCTTCCTTGGATGCCACACTGAGTTGCTTGCGGTTGTGTAGCCTTGGATATGGAAAGAATGGGTCAGTCAATCAATCTAAAAAATGAGGTATCCTGTGGGAGCTTTATAGGCTTTAGTGTTATGTGTTCGAGTGTATCAATATTAAGGATACCTTATCTTACACGGCTAAACCCATAAATCATGGGTTTTCGATGTCCGTCACAGCTCTCCTTCCCATTCATGTATCCTGCTTGTTTCTTTAATGTTTAGTTGCAATCAGTGAGTGTGTAGGTTCCTGCAATTCAACATATTCTGTTTTCTTTCCCTTTTTTTCTTTCTTTTTTCTGTTTCTTTTTAAATGTACACAATAATCATAATCCCAACAAACTCTAGCAGGGCTTCAGCAAATATTAGACTCAATGTAAGATTTACAGCATCCTAGGCTTTTTTTTTTTGCAAATCTTAGTACTTTTTCTGTCTTTTTATATATCTACTTATCTACTTTTTATACTTATCTAATGCTACTGCCAGTAGGGACAAGAAGCATATTTTTAAGATAGTGAAGAATGCCAGCAAGGAGTGTGATGTGGATGCTATTGTACATCTTGGCACTAATGATCTGTCCCCAAAATGGTTTCCAGAGCTTGGGGCAGGAACTTAGCAGGATAGGCTGTAGGCCTACTTTTTCAGAGGTTTTACCAGTGTATAAGGAACAAAATGGAAAAGGCCAGCGTATAGCAGAATTCAATATGTGGCTAAAGGAGTGGTGTAAAGGGGAAGGCTTTGGTTATATTAGTCACAATGTCTGTAGCTGGTCCGATGAAAAAATGTAGAAAAGATGGCTTGTACCCATCAAAGAAGGACTGAGTTACTCGGCAATAAATTCACAGATTTTCTGGAGGAACATTTAAACTAAACAACGGGAACAGTGAGTTAATTGATCCAGAACATCCCTGTCCCAGGCAATCTAAAAATTATAGGGCTATCAGTGCATGTAACATAGATGTGTG
>NW_015389598.1:170343-171360 GCF_001527695.2 Protobothrops mucrosquamatus
CAGGTTGACTACCACTGGTTCAGTGTAATACACAGTGTAATACACAGAAACAGACAGGAGACAAAAACAAAACATACCATTGGTTATAAAGATGTGAGCCCTAGGTACCCTGAAATGTGTCACTTGGCTCAAGCCAAAATTCAAATAGAATTGTTAATAGAATCGTAAAACGGAAATACACTATTAAATAGATACATTACTTGACAAGATGCCAAATAGCACTCTTTTTTCCCTCTTGCTTTTAGCCGCTCTGCCTTTGACTGAGTAACTGTAAAAGAAGAAGCCAATCTGGTGTAGTGCTTAAGAAATCAAGCTAGAAGCCATGAATTCTAATCCTGCCTTAGGCACAAAGCCAGCTGGGTGACCTTGGACCAGTCACTCTCACTCAGCCCTAGGAAGCAGGCAATGGCAAAGCCACTCCCGAATCCTTGCCAAGAAAAGTGCAGGGAGATTCATCCAGGCAGTCACCAGGGGTCAACAATCTGAGGCACTCCAAAAGTGGCTTGATACTGAGATGGGAGTCATATCCAGTTTGGTCTAGTGGTTAAGGCGCCAGGTTAGGAAGAGGAAGACTCTGAGTTCAAGTCCTGCCTTAGCCATGAAAGCCAACCGTGTGAGTTTGAGCCAGTCATTCTCAGTCCAACCCACCTCACAGGGTGGTTGTTGTGGGGAAAATTAGAGGAGGAAGATGTGTTGGATATGTTTGCCCCCTTGAGTTATTTTAAAAATAAAGGTGAATAATAAGGGGAATGAATCTTAACTCTGATACAGTGATTTTGAATGCGAACCGCGGCTCTCTGGAACATCTCAAAGCATCTGAGCAACTGAAGACTGACAAGCTGCTGCTGGCAAAGGAGCATGTGAGGAATCCAAGTGAACATACCTAATGAAGGCAGCCCTTGACTTGAAACCACAATTGAGCCCAAGTGAGACAGTTGTTAGGTGCGCTTTGCCCCGTTTTAACTGTATCACGGGGGAAGAGAGAGAAGGGAAGGAAAGGTTTTGGTGGGAAAGAGG
>NW_015389599.1:0-48116 GCF_001527695.2 Protobothrops mucrosquamatus
TTCATTCCTGGTTCTCCTTTGGCAGCTGGACGGAAAGTACGACGTGGGCGGGGGAGAGCGATTCGACACGCTGGCCGACTTGGTGGAGCACTACAAGAAAAACCCCATGGTGGAGAAGTCCGGGGTGGTGGTACACCTGAAACAGGTAAGTTGGTCACCTGTGCCGAACGTTTAACTGGGGACTGGGGGGGGGGAGGAAGAGACAGGGGTCTCTCTCTCCTTCAACATCTAGAGAAGATTCTGTCTCCGCCAGCCTTTCAACGCCACAAGGATCATCGCCGCCAACATTGAGAACCGGGTCAAGGAGCTGAACAAGATGGCCGACCAGAGCGAGAAAGCGAAGCAAGGATTCTGGGAAGAATTTGAGGTACGGGGGGGGGGGGAAAAGGGCCAATCAAATCTCCTGTGCATGGGGTGAATGCTCCAACACTGGAAGTTTTTAAGAAGAGACTGGACAGCCATTTGTCTGAAATGGTATAGGGTTTCCTGCCTGAGCAGGGGGTTGGACTAGATGACCTCCAAGGTCCCTTCCAACTTTATTATTATTATTATTATTAACTCTGAGAATTTTCACCCAGATAGATATGAAATGTCGGGGTGGGATCTTTTTCCCCATCCCCCTGGCTTAGGCCAGCTGTTGCTGGGGATCATGGGGTTTGTTTTAAAGCCAACGATGGGAACGGTGACTCCTTCCTGACTTCTTGGCTCCTGCAGATGTTACAGCAGCAGGAGTGCAAATTTCTCTATCCCAGGAAGGAAGGGCAGCGCGTCGAGAACAAGGCGAAGAATCGCTACAAAAACATCCTTCCGTGTAAGAATTCCATGGAATTTTAAGCTATCCGAAAAGTGGGAAATGTTTTGCCTTTAAAGGAAGACTATAATCATAGAAAATAGAATTATGGCTGGTGCTTTTCCTGTTCTTGCATGCTTCCCTCTTTTTAAGCAACCCCAGAATTTCACCTGTTTCGCACTCAGAGCCCAGTTTGTATCCTGGAGGTTAGCTGAGTGGCATGGCAGCCTTCTTTCACCCAATTTGAGCCCTGCGTGCCTCCCTTGGAGGGTTGTTGTGCAGAGAAGCGCTGAGCTGGAGGGCTCTTCTCTCTGTTTTGATTGTGAACAAAATCCCACCCAGGAGTTGAAAGCAATTAAGATTTTTTTTTTTTAAAAAAAAAGCGGGCAATCGAACACATTCAGGATATAAATCTGGGCATTAAATTAAAATATTTTTGCAATTTTTCAAGACGGACGCTAATTTTTTTCTGGCGGTGATGCTGTTTCCCTCCCCTTACAGTTGACACAACGCGGGTGGCTCTCCGGAACGCGGATCCCAGAGTCCCGAGTTCCGATTACATCAATGCCAATTATATTAAGGTGAGTGGCAGGCAATTGGGAGCTGATCTAAGACGGTTCATTAGGGACGAGGTTCCCAAAATTGCAGAACAGTCATTTTTATTTTTCAAATTGTACATGTGAAGGGAAGGCTGGGGGGCTTTTTTCCTTGCTCTTGAGATTGGATAAATGCAGCAAGGAAAAAAAATATTGTGAAAATGTTTGGCCTGCAAGGGGTGAGAAGCTCCAGACTGTCGGCGGTTTAAATCCAATCAGCTTGTTAAAAAAGCAGACAATCTAATAATCTCTAATGAAGGAGCCTAATTCGGTGATCGCTTCAGTGGGTGGTGATTTAGTTCAGTCTGAGCCTTCCAACACTGCTCCAAACACTGGGGACTTTGAAGAAAAGAATGGACGACCATCTGTCTGAAATGGTACAGGGTTTCCTGCTTGACCACGGGGCTGGACTAGAAGACCTCCAAGGTCCCTTCCAAACTCTGTTCTTCTGTGATTCAGTCCATTTCTTGAAAACGTCCAGAGATGGAATGACAGAAAAAGAAATGGAAAGAATATAGATATAAAAAAATGAAGAGTCTATTGGAAGTTCATCTCCTAAATGGCAAATCAACCTAGATGGAAAAAAAAAATCTTGGTTGCAGGAATTGGGTATGTCTAGTCTAATGAAGAGAAGGACGAGGGGGGACATGATAGCAGTCTTCCAGTATCTCAGGGGCTGCCCCAAAGAAGAGGGAGTCAAGCTATTCTCCAAAGCGCCTGAAGGCAGGACAAGAAGCAACGGATGGAAACTAACCCAAGAGAGAAGCAACCTAGAACTAAGGAGAAACTTCCTGACAGTTAGAACAATTAACCAGTGGAACAACCTGCCTCCAGAAGCGGTGAATGCTCCAATGCTGGAAGTTTTTAAGAAGAGACTGGACGGCCATTTGTCTGAAATGGTATAGGGTTTCCTGCCTGAGCAGAAGGTTGGACTAGATGACCTCTGAGGTCCCTTCCAACTCTATTTTTCTATTATTCTATTGTTCCTTTAGTTTAGCCCCTGCCTTTCCTCATTTGGGGTCCCTGCCTTATATTCTGTCCTCCCATCTAGCAAAACCCTCCTCTCTCCTCTCCCCTGTTCTAGAATACTCTGGAAGACGGTCACAGCGCCGAACACCGTAAAATCTACATCGCCACCCAGGGCTGTCTCCAAAGCACCGTCAATGACTTTTGGACCATGATCTACCAGGAAAACACCCACATTATCGTCATGACCACCAAGGAGGTCGAGCGAGGCAGGGTGAGCCCTTCCTAAGTGCCCCTCCCCGTCACATCAAAAGCTTGGGGCATCATTTGGCGTTGCTGTCTTAACTGGCTGGATTCACAAGGCACGCGAAACCCTCCTATACGAGCCCTCTTCACTCCGCACTTTTTTAAAAGAAAAAAGAAAAAAACCCAGCGAAACTGCTTTTTCGGCTTTGCGTGTCGTGTGAACTGAGTTTGTCCCTCTCCTCTTTTTGCCTTGCAGAACAAGTGTTTTCGCTACTGGCCGGATCAAAATTGTACGAAGGAATTCGGCAACATCGGCGTGGAGAACACCGGGGAGCGAGAATGTCAGGGTTACTACATCCGGGATTTGCAGATTGCACGGATAGACAGGGTAGATTGGGGGGGGGGGTGTTCCTGTTTTTAAAAAGCCGTGTTTCTAGTCCTCGTGCCAACAAAGTGTCTTTATAGAAACCTGTTGATCCTCCAAGATAGCAAGTGGGGGTTTTATTGGGCTTTTTAACATGCTACCTACATTTGTGGGCCACTATAAAAAGCAGCAGAACAACGGGAAATTATTTCAGATAATTTATTTGCCTGCGGTTTCAAACGGGGGTCCCAAAAGATGCAGTTTCTTTTTCTTTTTCAGCCTGCTTTTTGTGTGTAGTTTCTTTGTTGTGCTTTCCAGTCCAATCTCTGCCCATGCTGGTCTTATTCTGACAGCCTCTCGCCATTTCGTCCCTACAGCGCAGTTAATGCCAGCCCAATTTCCTTTGGTGGTTTAATGACTCACGCCCTTCCGGGGTCCTTCTCTCTGTTCTCTTATTTTCTTGTTGCAAACACTAAGTGACTCAGAAGTTCTCGGAAAGGAGCATGCAAATCACAGAGCCGGGGTTATGTTATTTTCACCGTGGGGGCAGCCATGCAAATATTTACCTATTTCTGTTTATGTTAATCCTCAGTGACTTGCTTTGCCCGTCATCACACTTCACAATTCCCCCACCGACGTCTCCCGAATCAGTGAAGGTCCCCCTCACAGTGACCTATAAATATTTCTGCACGATTTTAATCTCATCCCTCTCTCCTTCTGTCCAGGAAGAACAGCCCAGAAAAATTAAGCACTTCCAGTATTTCAGCTGGCCTGATCATGGGGTCCCGATCGAGCCAGGCGGAGTCCTCGGCTTTCTGGACCAAATCAACAAGGCCCACAGAAATATTCCAGAGTCGGGACCAATTGTGGTGCACTGCAGGTGAGGGACATCAGGACACCTGGATTTGGGCTCTTCCTCTTTGCCCAGGTGCCCTCAAGACCTGCTTGGAGCTTCTACTGGTTCTTCTACCCAAATCAACTAGGGGCAGGTTCAGAAGGACATTTTCTTTCAGATCCCTCTTCCAGTACAGGTAGTCCTCAATTTACGACCATTTGAAGTTAACGACTGATGAGAGATGACTGGTCTTCACCTTGACAAACATCAAAGTGTCCCAGCAGTCCTGTGATTTGGACACTTGGCAAATCCTGCAGTCACTTGGTTGCCATATGCAATCTTCCCAGCTGGCTTCCGATAAGCAAGGGTCATTGGGGAAGCCGGCAGGAAGTCCCACGTCACGGTCAAGGGCTGTCCCACTTGCCAACCACCATTTATGCCCTTCCCAGCTGGCTTCCGATAAATAAGGGTCAATGGGGAAGCCGGCAGGAAGTCAGACATCATGGTCAAGGGCTGTCTCGCTTACCAACCCCTATTTATGACTTCCCAGCCGGCTTCCGACAAGCAAAGTCATTGGGGAAGCCAGAAGGAAGTCCGACATCATGGTCAAGTGATGTCTCGCTTATCAACGGTGACAAAAAAGATTGTAAAACCGGACGTGGTCCTGCAATGCCTCACTTAACATCTGCACCACTTAAAGCAAATTTCCTGGTCCCTACTGCGGTCATAAGTCAAGGACTACCTATAAACCTTTGGGGAGGAGCTCTCAATTCCTTCTGGTTCAGCCGGTGGACCGTGAATGTAACGATCACGTGTTTGCCTCAGTTTCTCTCCATTAGAACCTAGAATCCTAGGGCTGGAAGGGACCTCGGAGGTCTTCTAGTCCAACCCCCTGTTCAAGGCAGGAGACCTAACACCATCCTGGCCAAAGGGTCTATTTTTGAAAACCTCCAGTGATGGAGCACAACTCCGGGAGGCCATGGATTAATTGTTCTCACCGTCAGGAAATTTCTCCTCAACTTCTAGGCTGGATTTTGCTTCGACAAGCTTCTGCCCCTTACTTCCAGGGTCAGCTTTGGATTGTACTCCTAACAGAGATCCCTCAGTCTTTCCTTACAAGTTGTGTGGTGTGGATGGTGATGTGTGTTCGTCAGGGAGAGTTGTATGGATATCTTTTCGACCTCTTCCCTTTCTCTCCCTTTTCCCAGTGCTGGGATAGGACGGACGGGCACCATCATCGTAATAGACATGCTGGTGGACACGATTCACCGACAAGGTAAACACAACCTGGCCTTTTCTCTCATTTTATGCAGGAAGCCGTTGCTGGCGGTCCTCGACGGCCACAAGGGAGCCCGACATTCCTGTGTCTAAACGGGACATTCATTAAGTGGGTTCTGCCCCAGTTTCTTGCACAACTGAAGTTGTTAAGTTATTAACCCAGTTGTTAAGTGAGTCTGTCTTCCCCGCTGAAGGCGAGGACTCCCTAAATGAGGACCAGTCGTGCCGTTTTTCAGCACCGTTGTAACTTGGAACGGCGGCTAAATGATCGGTCGTAAGTCAAGGTCAATCGCGGCAAAAAAGATCAAAATTGGATGGGGGGGGCCTGTAAGGCCTCACTTAATTATTGTCAAATCTTCTGGTCCCCATAAATCAAGGACTGCCTGCCTATAAAAATAAATAATCACGAGCGTAAGAGTCTAACGTGGACACCCTCGCCCTCCTCCTATAGATCTGCCTGCCTGGCCATTTTTTAACTCTTTTTTTCCCCCCTCTCTTTCCTGACCCACAACAGGCTTGCATTGTGACATCGATATCTCAAAGACAATCCAGATGGTACGAAGGCAGAGGTCGGGCATGGTGCAGACGGAAGCCCAGTACAAATTTGTCTACATGGCGGTGCAACAGTTCATCGCGATGCAGCAGAAGGAGCTAGAAGAGGAACAGGTAAGGTCAACACACCGTTGGTGCAAAATAAGAGAGACCCACAGGTGGTTAATTTAGCTCGGAGAAATCCCCTCCGTTACAAGGCCCTGGCGGGCTATTTATCTCCCACCGGAGATTTTATTATTTATCAGTTGTGCATTTTAGTTAATAGCCTGCCTTTGTTATATTTTTATAAGTTAAGTCAATGTGGTGAACATGCCTACTACAGGTAGTCCTCAACTTAACGAGCTGTGCATTGGGTTTGCTCAAGGCCTCTCACTGGAAGAAAATGCTGGACTTCAGAGGAAGTTTTCACCTAACCTGCATAAGTGTAGGAGATGACCAGGCTGAGCCCAAGGGAGGGAGGGGTCAAAGGCGTCATCAGTCATGAGTCCCTGCGTTCCCACAAGAGATCTAAGTCCAGCCCACCTTGAATTCCTTCTACTCTTCTCTCCCTCTAATTTCCCTTGGCTGTTAGTACTTCAGATTCTTGTAGAGAGCTTAAGCTTGCAATAAATATTTATATTCATTTGAACTGCCCGAATCTCCTGACTTCTTCGGCACTTAAAAATAAGCATTTTATCATAGAACAGAACAGAACAAAAAAAGCAGAGTTGGAAGGGACCTTGGAGGTCTTCTAGTCCAACCCCCTACTCAAGCAGGAGACCCTATACCACTTCAGACAAGTGTCTGTCCAGTCTCTTCTTAAAAGCCTCCAGTGATAGAGCACCTACAACTTCTGGTTAATTGTTCTAATTGTCAGGAAAATTCTCCTTAGTTCCAGGTTGCTTCTCTCCTTGATGAGTCTCCATTTCATTGTTTCTTGTCCTGCCTTCAGGCGCTTTGGAGAATAGCTTGACACACACATACCCCTCCTCTTCTTTCTGGCAACCCCTTAGAAATTGGATGACCGCTCTCATGAGTAATCATAAAACCATTGCAACTTTTTCCTGCTGTTTCAGAGATGTCTACGGAAGGACACAGGTTACTTAAATATCCGATATTTGCCGATGGAAAAACCCAGGGCCAAAACCCGCCCTCCTTCGCCTCGGATCCAGATAGGGTAAGATCCTTTATTCTCTCCTTCCCTTGGCCCCCTCTCCCTAGCATTGGCAAAATTAGAATAGAATACAGAATAGAAATAATAGAAATAGAAATAAATAGAATAGAATAGAATCTTTATTGTCACTTTAAATGTGCGCGAATCAGCGTACATTAAAATGAAATTTCGTTGCATTCAGCTCTCAAAAAAATACCACTATGCATGTGCCCACATACACACATGTATAGGACACAGAGACACATCATAGCCTAGTTCGAATGTGTACGGGTACATATACATGTCAGCCGGTTGGTAAAGTTGGTTGCTGATTCTCCCTCTTTTATTCCGCAGAGTGGCTGACGAGGAAACGACTTCCGTCTACGAGAATCTCAGTATCAAAACCGCCAAAGTCTCAGGATTTACTAACTCCGGAAGATAGTTGCTATAGCCCAGGCTGGAGACAGGTGGCTATAAAGTAGGTAGGCATGTGTCCAGGTGTGTTATTTTGTGTTCTGATTTGACAGACCGGTGGATCGCGTCACCCAAGCACTGCATCGTAGGACCCTCCTCTCCAGAAGCCCACCCACCCACAGCCGAACCCTGTTGAATCCAGCCGACACTCGAATAATCCATTTCAGGATTATTTGCCTTTTAGACTGAAATATCCCTGCGCTACGGTGGGGTGGGAGGAACGAAAAACTGAAACGCTGCATCCTTTTCCCGTCTTGGCTTTTACGGATGTGATCAAACTCCTACGGGCTTCCCAAGGGTTGGTTTTTAAAAACGGCGCCATCTGAAAGGACACCAGTTGTGTTTCTGCCTCAAGGTGTGTCGTTATCTCCTCCAGGTCTGACCTAGGTTAATTCCCACCTGGATTTTCCATCCTGAATGTACCTTAGACTCCAGTTAAGGAAACTCTTGTCTTGTAAGACCAATCGTTGGTCTGATTCGGTGGGTTTCAACCTTGGCCACTTTAAGAGGGGTGGACTTCAATTCCCAGAATTCTCCCACCATCCTGCTGATTGGGGGATTCTAGACATTTCTGATTGGGGAATTCTGGGAATTGAACTCCACCCAACTTAAAGTTGCCTAGCTTGAAAACTGCTGGTCTAATTTATGCAAGAGGCAAAATATATTTCCTTCCTTTTCTTGCTATGCTGTATTTATCCACAAGCGTCTCTGCCTGTAACAGAGGCTACAAATCACCGTGGGGATGTACGTATGTGTATATATATAAATATATATATATATAAAAGACAAAAACATATGGCGAATTAACAAGTGTCTTTGTTTAGAGCAGAGGGGTTACAACTGTTGAGCATGCTGGCCCGAGAATTCTGGGAGTTGAAGTCCACACAATGCTGGCTGGGGAATTCTGAGAGTGGAAGTCGACTCGTTCTGAAGTTGCTAAGGCTGAGAAAATTTGAATTTGATCTCACAGAAGAACTGTGACCCCCCCACACATTAGTGAATTGTCCAGGTAGATTAACCCAGGGCCTAATAAAAATGTAGAAATGCCTGAAATACAGTTCCCAGCATCCATCAACATGAGCTGAGCCTGGTGGGACCCTGTAGTTCACGATTCTCTGCCCCGATCAACGGTTCTTACAATAATATGGTAAGGTTGCAAGTTTTCTTATGCCTGAACATGATCTGAACATGCAGAGTTGAAGCCACCAATTAATATGATTCAGATAGTCCTCAAGTTACAACCGTTCGTTTAGTGACTGTTTAAAGTTACAGTGGCGCTGAAAAAAGGGACTTACGACCGTTTTCCACACAACCGCTGCAGCGTCCCCGTGGGCCCCATAAATAAAAATTCAGATGCTTGGAAACTGACTCGTATTTATCACGGTTACAGTGTCCCAGGAACATGTGATCCCCTTTTGACAACCAAGGTCAGTGGGGGGAGCCAGATTCACTTAAGAAACCGTGTGGCTAACTTCACAACTTGCAGGGGTTCATTTAACAACGGTCGAGAAAGGTCATAAAATGGGGGGAAATTCACTTCCCAGCCGTCTTGCTTACCAATGGAAATTTTGAGCTCAATTTTGGCTGTAAGTTGAGAACTTTCCCGTATGAACCTCTCTCGCTGCCCCAGCAGGATATCCCCACTGCTCTTTATATCATCTCAGTTGCCCCAATATCGTTCCTCCTTCTCTTCCAGTTACGTCTGTTTCTCCCTCTTCTGATCTGCCATAAGAACAGGCGGGGCAAAATGTTACCCCAATAACAACAACTGCGCCACTCACAATTCAGCGGTATAAAACTGAAATGTTTAATAACAATAGAAAAGGAAGCGTCCTCTCCTTTCGCCCAAATGAAACCGGAAGTGTCGAGGGTCAGCCCCTTACCCTCAGCAAAAGGGGAGAGTATGTAGAGTTTGGTCCCTTGGCTCTGAGTTGCGTCTCTTGGGAGGGGAAAGTCTCTTGGTTCTCTCGCCACTGTCACCATTCTCCCCGTTGCGGAGTGTGTGTTCTCCCCTACATGGACTTCAGCAGTGGAGTCTCACAAAGCAGGTTGGCAAACCACAGAACAACGTAGGAGGTGTGGAAGTGGGCATCAGGTTGACGTGATCAAGAGCATCCAACTGTCCCAAGACGGTGGACGCCCCAAGCGTTCCCCTGAGTTGCGTTGCGCCGGGTCCATCAAACCCGACGCAATCCTCTAGAAAGGGCAGGAGAAGTCCACCCCACGTCGTTGGTTCCTTCCAGAAGAGACTTGGACTCCAGTGGACTTTCTCCCAAATGATCAGCGCTCGCCCCACCCGTCGGAAGCGGTACCGCACGGCCCTCCCGTCCGTCACTCCATGAATTTGGTGAGGTCCAGCACGGGGGCTGGGGTGGTGAGATGGTAAGGCACGTAGTTTGGCCGGGGGAGCGTGAATTTGTTGAGGCACTTCAAGTTCCCCGTCTTGACGATACACTGGACCGGCCACAGGATGATGCAGAAGAGAATGACGATCAACACGGAAAGCAGGAGGACCCGTTTCCAGTCGTCGCAAATCGAGCAGCGGGAGAGGCGTCCCATGACCCCCTCTGTGGGCGTCTCGGGGACCTCGGGCTTGCTGGGGGCAATGTCGATGGCGACGTAGGTGTGGGCGTTCTCCGGATCGGAGGACTGTCTGCAGCACAGCTTGGTCCCTTCCATCCAGAGGTTCTTCTCCTTCTGCAGCTCGGCGGGCAGCGTGGCCATCAACTCTTTGCTCGTCTGGAGCCCCGGAGCCCCTTCAAGCGGGATTTCGGTCAACTGTCGGCAGAAGGGGCAGGGAAGCTGGTCCTCCACCCGGTTGGGTGGCAGGGCGGCCGTCAGCCGGGCCAAACACTCCAAGCAGAAGGTGTGATGGCAGTGAAGGACCTTGGGCGTCTTGAAGAGGTTGTCGTAGGTGTTGAAGCAGATGGAGCATTCGATCGGCGAGGTGGGCCGGTCCGTCGGAGAGCCCAGTCTGGTCTTCCCATCCACGGGAGAGCCCACCGGAGACCCCACGGGCGAACACACGGCGGGTCTGTTTTCCTCAGAGGGAGAGGTGATGACAATCGGAATGAGCGGGATGGGTCTCTCGTGGGGGGCCGCCGGGATGGGACTTTGGGGAGTGGAGGGTGGAGATTCTGGCACTTCGGTGTGCCAGACCTGGGTGAAGCAGGACATAACAGAACCTATGGAAATAAGAAACCAGGATTAATTGTAGTAAGCCAACATGGAGTTGTTCTGCATCAGTATTTCTCAAAGTAACTTTAAGCTGGGTGGACTTCAACTCCCAGAATTCTGGAAGTTGAAGTCCACCCATCTTAAAAGTTGCCAAGGATGAGAAACACTGCCGTAGAGATTTATTTCCTAACTCTTTTTAAGACCCTACCCTCTTTTTCTTCAGTCTTCCCCAAAACTTCCTTAACCTTCCATGCGAATAAAAATCCACATGTTATTCACTTGTCCAGAATATCGGAGATAGGGAACGTCGGCAGATTTTTCCCTTAGAACTTGAGAACCCCCTCCTCCAAAACACCAAGAAAGAGCTGTGTTAAAAGAGAAAAAATAAAATAAAATCACACGTACCCCAGCCGGTGCTTCTCCTAAATTGAGAAGGCAGGAGTGTTGCTGTCTCCATGAAATCCACAAGGGATCTCGGGGGGTCCGGCTAGAGACTCTGTTTGCTGGGGAGCAGCGTTGGCCGGCCGCGCACAAAGCCTAAGACAAACCAGAATAAGAATCAAGTTCAGAGCGTACCGGATGCCAGCGTGGCTAAACTCCCTCGGTTCGGGATGTGTGTTCGAGAGCCAGCTGCACACAATTTGCCCTTTGTTGTGTTTGTAGGGGCTGAAGAAAAAAAATGAACTGTGAAGCTTTGTGCTACACACACACACACACACACACACACACACACACAGATATCTTCCCAGCTTTGGAACTACCACTCCTGACCACGAGTCTTAAGAAGACCATCTTGTCTCGTTTCTTCTCGGACGTCCAGAAAAACACCCCTTTTCTCTCTCCTGCGATGCTGAAACTTGTCAGATGGTCAAAGGGGACGGAGACTTGAGATCTCCCTAAAACGAGGACCAGTTTTCTGATTCTCCCGCAAACAGACTTACATCCCTCCGGGCCTGGGAAGAGTATCCTTGTGTTGTTGGCAAGAGACTGCACCTTCCACATACATAAATAAACCTTCTTTCCACCATCGGCTTGCAAGCAGATCCTCCGTCCCCTGCGGAAAAACAGCTCTGCCAGCGGAGATGTTTTGCCTGTTCAGGATTTTCCGCTTCCTAACAAAGCAGCCCATCTCTCCTATTTTGATTTAGCTTTGCCTTTTTTCCCCCCGCTTTGCAAGCATGAACCAGCAAAAACGGCGGCAGAGGGGGAATTTCCTGGTTCTCATCATCTCAGCATGAGTAAACCTCACCTCGTGTCTGCTTTTATCTCCTCCTAACAGCAACTACTGGCCCTATCAAATCCCAGGCTAATTGTGCTAACCACCTGGCTTTTATTTACAATGTGTTTAATTTCTCAGAGCTTGGCACCTGTCTAAGGGACGTGCGTGCCCCAGGCCTGGGGGACAGAAGGCAAATGCCGGGACAAAAATATATATATATATATCCTTTTTTTTTTTTTATTTTGTGATTCCTCCCGCCTCAGGAAATTCAGGAGCAGAGGCTGAGCTGGGATGTCAACCGCGGCAAACGTCCGCTGGCTGCTTTATTTAGAGAGCAACTTCTAAGAAATGGAAACGCAGCAAAATTTGCAAGCTACTGAGCACTTAGCCCAAATGGGTGGTAGTAATGGAGGCGGTGGGTAACTCACAGTTAAATTACTCCGAACAGGTAAAACAGGTTTGGGAGCCAAAGCTTCTCTGGAGAATTTAAAGAAACTGAGTCACCCCAGTCATTTGCCCAGAGATTTTGGGGTGATGTTTATTCAGAGGATGGAGTCACCTGTTCGATTTTGCAAGAAAAAAATGCTTACAGCATTGCTGTGGACTTCTTGGGTTGTTTCTTTAAAATGAATCGGTGGAAGCAGAAGTATTATAATAATAATAATAGTAAAGTTGGAAGGGACCTTGAAGGTCATCTAGTCCAACCCCCTGCTCAGGCAGGAAACCCTACACCATTTCGGACAAATGGCTGTCCAGTCTCTTCTTAAAAACTTCCAGTGTTGGAGCATTCACCGCCTCTGGAGGCAGGTTGTTCCACTGGTTAATTGCTCTCACTGTATTCATAAGGGGCAAAACATCCTGAACTTCAGATGCCACCCAAAGCTTCCTTAAAAGTTATAGGGCTGCAAAAAGGATCACTCCTTCAGCCCCATTGCAAAATCTCCCCCCCCCCAAGCTGAATTTGAATCAAAGGGTCTTGATTTGTACTCCTAGTCCAGATACTCCATTGCGACCCCCGTTTCATTTTTTCCCAGAAGAGATCTCCTTCAAAGGTATCTCCCCCCCCTTCCCGTCCATGAGGTCCTCCAGTTGCACAAAACTTCATCCATCCATCTTCACATATTAAATCCACGCCCCAAAGCATGGATTTTTTTTTTTTTTTTAAAAACTTACTTTTTCAAAAAGCAGAACCTTTTCATTTGTTCATAATGCCCCAGAGATAACAGGTCCCTCTGGCAGACACCGGTGTGCCTCTGCACGAGTCCCCGTGCCTTCCCCATCCACATCCTCTTTGAAGTCACTCAATCGCCTCGCGTGGGATGATGATTAAGTGACCACGAGCCCGGATGTTTGTCAGAAGCACCGTCTAGAGGTGGAGCCTTCAAACTATTTAACAACTTCAAACTATTTAACACTCAGGGATTTTTTTTAAGGACGGGTCCCGCCTTTTGCCTTCCAGCAAGCGTGACGGTGGATTTATCTACTACCCCAAGATTGTCATTCCGTAACCATGCTCCAAAAAATGCTCAGAGGCTGCTGGTAGACGCGGAGCGGTTAAAGTTGATCACAGTTGTAAATCGGCATCACATGCTCCTTCATATTTCATTGGAACTGCAGATAGTCCTTGAGTTACGACAGCAATCGGAACCTGGAGCGTCTGTTGCTAAGGGATGCGGTCGCTAAATGAGTCACACACACATTTTTGCCATGCTCACGAAGCCAGTTTGGCTTTCCTCATTGACTTTGCTTGTTGGGATGGGAAAGTGATGATCACATGACACACACACACACCCCGGGATGCCGTGCCTGTCATACATACTTGCTGATTGCCAAAGCGCCTGAATTTTGATCATGTAACCACAGAGATGGGTTGTAAACACAAGGACTGGTCTTAAGTCCCTTTTTTTCAGCCGTATCCTAACTTTGGTCATTAAAACAAACGGCTGTAAATCTGTGCAGACCCTGTGCTTGCAAAACTCCAGCCGGCCTCTAGATGGCTGAAAAGCTTTCGAGATCCATTTCTCTCTGCTTCCCCTAGTGGTCATCTGGAGCTTTGCAGATCCATTTTTTTTTTTTATTTAAAACCGTTTGCTTTTTGCACAAGCCCCGGATATCTTAAAACCAAGTTATTGATCAGAGAGTGAGTTCCTCTTGACAAAGTCACAGACATTATGACTCAAAAATCCCAAAAGCCCAAGCGGTGACTCCCAAGAATAAAACTCGGGAGAACATTTGGACTGATTTTAGGCTACTTTTACACTGTTAATCAAGAGTGTTCAAGATTTATGAGCGAAAGGCACCTACTTGAAGCATGAATAAATAAGTAAAACAGAATATTCCGGGAACAAATCAAAAAGATTTTTTGTTTCTCATTCTCTTACCTCTGGTAAATTCTCTATCTTTGGGGAATTCCTTTTCTCGCCTGCCCAAAGCCATTTCAAAAGCAAACTCACCTGTCTTGAGTTGGGAGCTCCTAGAAGCAACAATGCATGTTTTAGCTTCTGGCTCTTTTTTTTTTTCTTCTTCTTCTTCTTTTCCTTCCTTCACTTCAAAAAATGGAATAAAACAGGCTCTGCTCCATTCTAAGGCATGGGAAACATGCTGGAGATAATCCTTAAGCACACAACAATCTTCTCCCAAACTCCACTGCCCACATCACCTGGGCAGAGAAATCTTTTATAGCCTCTGCTCTTCCAGGTGACGGGATGGTTCTTACCTGCCTCGGCCAGGTGTGGCTGCTGGGCCTCCGATTGGCTGGCTTCCCAGGAGGGGGCGTGGCTTCTTGTGTTGACAAACAGGACCGGCTGAAGCAGCTTCTGGACAGCAAGAACATCCCAAGAAACCTCACTTCCGAAGATCAGAAAAATAAAAAGCCAGCCGGCCGGCGTGGTCCTGTTTGAAGCAGTTCAGATAAGATCCACGGTTGGGGATGCGTGTTTTCCGACGGTGAAACTTCCCAGGAATCGGCAGAGGTTTCGCGCAAATCTGATCTGTGGGGAAAAAAATGTCTGTCTAAAACTGTTCTTTCCCACGCAAAGGAGAAGGAAGGGAACAGGGAAAAACCCAGAGGAAAAAGCTGGCTTGCTAGGACTGTCACGTTCTGCAAAAGTCAATTATTAATTGGGTTTTGTCGGCTTATTTAAATATTGGGGTGGGGGGGAAATGAAAAAAGAAACGGGAATGCTTAAGGCCAGTTTGCTAAAGATACCTCAAAGCCAGGGCAAATTAAGACCTTCGTAGCAGTGGAGTGGATGCTGTGAATTATATTTCATTAATTTAATGTCAAGTCATCATAAAACACATCTCCGGGTTATCTTTAGCCCCTCCATCCAAGCCTAATCTGATTTTGGAAGAGCAAAACCCAGCCAACCATGTTCGGAATCTGGATGGAGCATCTTTCAGTTCCTGCTTGGCTCCCGAGGACTCCGTGGGCAGAGAAGTATCGGTGGTCCTCGACTTACGACCACAATTAGCCCAAACTTCCTGTTGTTAAGCGAGACATTTGTTAAGTGAACTGTTGCAGTTGTTAGTCACAAAAGGGGATCACATGACCCTGGGGCACTGCGACCGTCATAAGTATGAACCCCAGTTGCCCAAAGTCTGAATTTTGATCAGGTGACCACGGGGATGGTCGTGTGAAAAACGGTCACGAGTCACTTTTTTCTGTGCCGTTGTAACTTCGAACGGTCACTAAATGAACTGTTGTAACTTGAGGGTTACCGGTAGTTTGCCGTGGTCTGTTGCAGGATTTCACTTATTGTGGCTTCCTGATCTAGCCTGCAGTTAATGGATTTCCTAGTGGTCTCCTATCCAACTCCTAACTCTGCTTAGCGTTTCCAAATTAGCCAAGGCTGGTTTACCATGTAGTTGGGCCTCTTAGTGGCCAATATTAAGGCAAGGGCTCAGTCTGAGATATTTTGATTATGGATCAATTGATTTATCCTGTTCTCTGATCCTCCTCTGATCCATTGATCCGGGGGCCTATGGGAATGACAAACAGGCACACACACCCCGTTGGTGACCTCCCTGGGCCTCCTGAGACTTATGTCCGTCTCTTCACGGCCCCTAAGGACTAGAAACTTGCCTTTGTTGCTTTCTAGCTGAAAAAAAAGGAAGAAATTTTAAAAAGCAGTGACGTTCCCCATAAAGAGGCGAGTCTCCGTTGAAAAATCGTGTCCGAAGATCAAAGAAACTCTTTGCTTTATGCCCTGAATATTTTCAAGAGCCCGCTGGAACGAATATTCACGTACGGAGGAGGGGGCTTTATGCTTTCCAAACAGCTGTTCACACATCTGGGGAGGCTGTTCAGCCACGGAGCAGCCCCCAAACTCAGTTTTGTGCCCACGAAGAACCCGCCTTGAGCAGATTGTTCTAATTTGAGAATAAGGAAAGCATTTAATTCCTTGCTTCGAGGACCTTCACGTGGCTGGAGAAAATCTGAATTCTCCTGTGGGAGGCCCTCTCCACGGACTGGGGTGCCCCTCACCTGGACCGTGGGCCCAGGATGATGGGTTTGGCCATCTCAGACCACACCGCTTTGTAGATTTATTTTTTACTACAAGAAGAGGGCTTCCCGTTCCGAGAATTCCCCCCCAACCAGTTTGGCCCTCGCAGAGAATTCTGGGCGACCCACACCTTCAGCTCCCAGCATTCTCTAGCCGGCCGCTGAGGATTCTGGGAGTTGAAGTCCCCCCCCTCTGGAAGGAGCCCACTTAAAGGAAAAGGCAAGCGAACCGCCCGCGTCCCACCAACTGATTTTAGATGGCTGAAGGTTGATTCAGCATTTCTGCCGGCGAAGTCATTAAAGCGAGAAAACCTCCTTTAATTGGCCCGTGCTTCAGCTTTTGGCTGCTCTCCTGCTGCGATTGCGATTATGTAAGAATTACCGGGGTGCTCGGCAGGCACAAGGCCGATGAAGTCATGCCACCCTCGCCGTTTCAGGGATGAGTCACCGGCCCCATTTCCCAATTTCAGGAATAGCGCGCATTCTCCTGGGCTTGACATCAGCTCTTTTTCCCAGGCAATTAAGAGTCAGCAGACAGTGACCTGCTCCGGGAGAACGGATGAACGGGACTGCTCCAATCAGCAAGCAAAGGCCTTGTGGCAGATGCACCTGTTGGATTTCTGCCTGGCCAGCATTTAAAAAGAGCCAAGTCTCCCACTGGGGAGCTAAGTGGCCTGAGTCAAGCCATCCTACCAGGCTTAAGAGTTGGAAGACTTCGCTGTGTACACCAAAGATGCTTTTACAAAAGGCAACTGGACTTTCTTGGGGGGTTTTTTTCCCCCTTGAAAAGATTTCACTTCTCATCCAGGAAGCTTCTTCAGTTCTTGGAAGCTTTTTCAGATGAGAAGTGAAACCGTTTTCTTGGGGGGGGGGAGGGAAACCCCAAGAAACTATGATCCGGGTGATTGAGAATCTCCATCGATTTTGTTGTGTGAATTTCCAACCAAGCTGGTTTTCTGTCCAGATGCTTCTGCCAGGGCCTTCCCCGTGATGGCTCCCTCCCTTTAGACCAGAGGCCCCCAACCTTTTGGGCAACAGGGACCGATTCCGTGGTTTTTCCGCGGACCGGAGGGTGCGTGGTTTTGTGTGCTGCCTGCATCCCGCAGATGGGGCTTTGCTTGTTTGCGCGGACCGGTTGCTGGCATGCTGCAGCCCGGTGCCGGACCACGGACCGGGGATTGGGGACCCCTGCTTTAGACTGTCATCCCTGCAGAGATTAGACTGGCCCCCCACTTTGATACTCTTTCATAAGACCCCGAAGACTTGGTTCTGCCAAAGGGCCGGAGGAACCCAGAGTAAAATGGATCCCATAAACCAGGGGTAGGCAACCTCGGCTCTTTGACGACTCGTGGACTTCAACTCCCAGAATTCCTGAGCCAGCCATGCTGAGGGGAAAGGGAGAGGTTTCCATGCTGAGCCAGGAATTCTGAGAGTTGAAGTCCACGAGTCATAAAAGAGCCAAGGTTGCCTACCCCTGCCATAAAGTGTCTTGTTTGCTTGTGTGTCGTCACCAGAAAGGCGGGGAGGTTATTGTTTTTTATTGGGTTTCTACTAGTTGTAAGCTGCCCAGAGTCACTGAAAGTGAGTGGGCGGCCATATAAATCTTGTAAATAAATAAAACCTATCCTTTCCTCCAATCAGCGTTTGGACAGGGCCTGTACAATACCCTTGGACGATGCTGAATTGATCACCAAGGGCCGTGCCACGAAAAACTCATCCTTCTTCCAACACCTTTCAGACCTTGTGGGCGCTCCATCGCGGGAGGTTTTTAAAAAGAGGGTTGGGCAGCTATCTGTCCGGAACGGTGTCGGGGTCTCCTGCTTGGGGGGTTGGACTAGAAGACCTCCAAGGTCCCTTCCAGCACTGTATTCTGTAA
Organism: Protobothrops mucrosquamatus; assembly: GCF_001527695.2. Classification (NCBI taxonomy): domain Eukaryota; kingdom Metazoa; phylum Chordata; class Lepidosauria; order Squamata; family Viperidae; genus Protobothrops; species Protobothrops mucrosquamatus. The sequence continues at coordinate 18,010 of NW_015389599.1, forward strand.
ATTTGGAGCAAAAAAAAATGGACCGCCTGCAGGACTCACGTGGGCCTTGTTTGGTTTATCTAGTTTCGCATCCCTGCTAGAAAATGGCACCCAAAAGGTGCTTTTTTCAAGAGGCAGCTGGACTGTCTTTGTTTTTTCTCTGAAGTCGTTTCGCTTCTTCATCCAAGAAGCTTCTTCAGCTCTGACTGGATGGTGGGGAATGAAATGCTCCTGAAAAAGCACCATGACCCGGATGGGTGAGAATCTCCACAGACACTCAAAAATGTCCTTTTAATCTTGGAATCCAGCCCCCGAAGGCTGGCCCTAGGGCGAGCAGACAAAGCTGGGGACCCTGAATGTCAAAATCACACTGTGATGCTTCATGACAAAGAGTTTGGGGTGAAGGAAACAGAATAAATTGCAGGTGGTTGTATTTGGCTGGAACCACGAGGAATGTACTTTTATCTGCCTCCCCGACCACGTGCTTTGATAATCAGACACAAAGGGAGGGGGGGGAGGAACAACTCTTGACATGCCCAGAGGCCTTTTCCCTCCCGCCTTCGGAACGGAGGTCAGCTTTTACAGCAGATGGCTTGGCTTTTTTGCTGTAGGCAAGATTTCAATCAAAGCTCTTCTCGGCTGGCCTGGATGCAGCTCCCCCCCACGCCTGCCCCCGGCTCCGACTTAGATCAAAAGCACAACCCTGGGTGCAGAAGACCTTCCATTCCCAACCCATTGAGATAGTCTGGCCCATTCAACTTAAGAGAAAGGTTTGGATCAAAGCAAAAACCTGGCCTGGCTTCCGTCAGGACACTGATGCCAACCGGCCTTTTTAAGGCAGCTCTAAAGAGGATGCGCCCAACTCAGGAGCGCATGAGTGCAGACACGCTAATTGCTTTCTCAGCTATGGAGGGAATGCGCATCAGACACCCAACGCAGCCGTGAGCATCTGCCCGCTGACACGGCCCTCCCTAATAACCCAGAATTAGTCAGCGGAGCTCATTAGCAAGGAAGAACAAGAAGGCGAGCGTCTTTCACGCTCCCTTCTGGCACCGCAAAGTGTGATTTTTGACCCATAGCTTCAGCTAGGGCAGAGATGGATTGCGCTGAGCTCCTTCTGGTCCCCCAAGTTGCAAAGGTGGTCCCCATTTGAGGCTGGAAAAGCAAGGAGTGGATTTATCGGGTGTCCTCCAATTGGCTTTATATAATAATATGAATATGAATATGAATAAATATGAGTGTAATAACACAGAATAAATAGAATAGAATAGAATAGAATAGAATAGAATAGAATAGAATAGAATAGAGCTGGAAGGGACCTTGGAGGTCTTCTAGTCCAGCCCCCTGCTCAAGCAGGAGAACCTACACCATCTCAGACAGGTGAATGTCCAGTCTTTTCTTAAAAATCTCCAGTGATGGAGCGCCCACAATTTCTAGTGGCAAGCTGTTCCCCTGGTTGATTGTCCTCACTGTCAGAAAGTTTCTCCTTAATTCCAGGTTGCTTCTCTCTTTGACCAGTTTCCAACCATTGTTTCTCGTCGTTCCCTCTGGTTCTCTGGTAAACAAAGTGACCCCCTCTTCTTTGGGGCAGCCCCTCAGATACTGGAACACTGCTATCCTGTCTCCCCTATTTCTTCTTTTCTTTAGACTAGCCAAACCCAAGTCCCGTAGCCATTCTTCATATGGCTAAGGAACAAAAAAATAAACCAGAACTGCTAACCCTGTTCCTAAGCCTAAATAGAAAATCCAAAATCTAGAAAGGAAATCTTTTTTTAAAAAAAAACACAAAAAACCTTCAGTCGGGAATAATATTGCTCCAAATACGGCAGGGAATAAATTAGGGACAAATTAATATTAATGAAGAGAAGGACGAGGGGGGACAGGATAGCAGTGTTCCAGTATCTCAGGGGCTGCCCCAAAGAAGAGGGAGTCAAGCTATTCTCCAAAGCGCCTGAAGGCTGGACAAGAAGCAACGGGTAGAGAAACTGATCAAGGAGAGAAGCAACCTAGAACTAAGGAGAAACTTCCTGACAGTGAGAACAGTTAACCAGTGGAACAACCTGCCTCCAGAAGCGGTGAATGCTCCAACACTGGAAGTTTTTAAGAAGAGACTGGACAGCCACCTGTCTGAAATGGTGTAGGGTTCCTGCCTGAGCAGGGGGTTGGACTAGATGATCTCCAAGGTCCCTTCCAACTTTACTATTATTATTATTATAATATCAGATGATCGGTTCTCAGTCTCTTTGATGAGGGAATCAACGGCCAGAGAATGTCAGAAGCTGCATCTCAGTCCGTGCTCTGAGGCTGTTTTTCCTGGGTCGTCAAAGGGGGTTGGACTAGATGACCTTGGGAGACGCCCTTTGACTCTTGTCTCTGCCTTGCTCTGGGGCTCTTTTCCTGCTGGAGTGGCCCGGATCCTAGAAAGCTGTTTGTTTCCTCCTCCTTTTTACAAGCCACAAAAACTCCTTTATAGCTCTTTCCACATACTTGGCTGCCGGGTGCAAATGCCAATTGTGTTGGATGGAGGAAAGATTTACAGCCTTCTTTAAAGTGGGAGCTTGTTCTTTGGCCAGGAGGCACGGCTTAAGAGAGATAAGGGCGTTCTTTCCTTAATGATTCCTGGTGAAGTTTAAACTGGGTAAATGAAATTTAAAAAAGGGGGAAAAACCTGGTCATTTCTGGCAGACAAAAGCACACGCACAGACACACTCGTTGGGGCAGCTGAATCGTGTTCCATCCGGCTGCCAACAGGGAAGAAAAATTTATTGAAAAGAGCCAACCAAATCTAGATCGGGCCAAATTGCTCCTAAAGCAATAAAAAAAAATTGGCTAGAGCGGGTTAGGAATCTGGGAGTGTACAATGAGTGTACACCCATTTGAAGATAGTCCTCAACAATCACAATTGAGGCCAAAATTTTGGGTGCCAAACAAGACAGTGGCTAGGAGAATTTTGCCCCATTTTACGACCTTTCTCACCACTTTGCTTGTCAGGAGGTCGCAAAACGGGACCCGCGTGACCCCCCCCGGGATACTGCGACCGTCATAAATACGAGTCAGTTGCCGAAGCGCCTGAATTTCGATCACCTGACCCCCGGGATGCTGCAACGGTCGTTCAGTGTGGGAAAAGGGTCATAAGTCCCATTTTCCCCTGCCGTCGTAACTTAGAACAGTCACGAAGTGAGCTGTCCTAAGACTAACTTTACAGTGGCTTCCTGCACGTTCGCAAATGTATCTCCCACTTCTAGCTAGCCGGAGCCACAATGAGAAATACGAAGGGTTTTTTTTGTGTGTGTTTCCCCTTTTTTTGCAAATCGTTAAAAAAAAATAAGCCATAAAAATCCGGGCGCTAATGATTTCCCTCGATCGAATTGCTGGTCCCCACGAAGGACATCAATACTTAAAAGCATAGCAAGGAAGAAAGGCAGCTATTTGAAAAGCAACTGCGAGTTTTTGGTTTTTTGTTCTAATTTATCCAATTCCTCAATTCCTCTCTGGCTGAAACAAGCTGGATGCTGGTTAAAAATTTCCCACCGTTTCTTAGGAGGAACTGAAAACGTGATCCATTTTTCTTGCCCCTCCGGTCTTTTCATGGTAATGGGAAGCCAAAGGGCCCAATTTTCTACCCTCCTTTGACTTCCCTGTCCGAAAAGATGGCGAATTTAAAAAACCTTGGGAGTCTCATTACCTTGAAATAGCGATGAAAGATCAGCAGCTGTTCTGGCTTTTCGTGTTCCTGGCCGAATCTTGCTTCTCTGTTATCCTCTGTCTTAAGAGACTTATCTTTCTCCGCGGTCTCAGTGATGGAGAGAACCTTAAAAAAGGCCGAGGAGAAGATTTCCTTTTATACTGTCTTAGTGCGTTCTGATTTCCCAAGTTCCTGGCAGGAGCTTTAGCTACCTACCCGTTATTAAAATAATGTCCTTCTTGTAGCTTTCTCGGCGAGCGAGATGTCTAGTCCCATTGAGTGGAGACAGTGATTAAATTAAGAAGAAGAAGAAGTTCTAAGCGCTGCATCGTTCAGTTACAGAACTAGCTGTCAAAGCAAGTATGAAATGCTCTAATTATCTCCAGCAAAAAACAAGGTTGGGTAAACTTCTAGTAGCTTGTACTGAGGAAGGCTTTCAGGTGTTTTCCCAAACCTTAAGTGAAATCCCCTTCAAGTCAGCCCCCGATGGCTTCACGGAGATGTCATTTAGTTTTTTTAGTTTTTTTCACTGGGTGGGTGTAATTTGTCACCGCTGATTATTTTCTTTTGAGCTTGGTGTTTCCTGGGTGAGGCTGAAACTAAATCTGAATTATTTTCATTGCTATCTCGCTTAAGCATTGTACACGTAGTCCTCGGCTTAATGACCATAATTGGGAGCGCTGTTTCCTTTGCTAAGTAAGGCAGTTGTTAAGCGAATGAAGACGCACAATTTTACAATCTTTTAAGAGACCCGGTGACGCAATGGTGAGAATGCAGTATGGCAAGCTAAATTCTGCCCGCTGCCAGCAGTTCGATCCTGACCGGCTCAAGGCTGACTCAGCCTTCCATCCTTCCGAGGTCGGTAAAATGAGGACCCAGATTGTTGGGGGCAAATATGCTGACTCTGTAAACCTGTAGAATAGAATAGAATAGAATAGAATAGAATAGAATAGAATAGAATAGAATAGAATAGAATAGAATAGAATGGGAATGGGAATGGGAATGGGAATAGAATAGAATAGAATAGAATAGAATAGAATAGAATAGGAATAGAATAGAAATAAGAATAGAATAGAATAGAATAGAATAGAATAGAATAGAATAGAATAGAATAGAATAGAATAGAATAGTCTTTATTGTCCTTGTATAACTCACAATGAAAAATTAAAAATTCCTTCTGGCTGTAAAGTCGTCACACTGTCCTTTTACCATGCACTTCATTGGATAACTGCCACTAGCACTGGAGGTTCCACTCTTATTTTAGTGTGCTGAACAAGACCTGCCTGCTTAAATCAAAATCAAGGCTCAGCATGTCCAAAATACTTTTAGGAAGGCGCTAGCCTTTTTTCCCCGTCTCTCTTCATATTTGCTTATTTATTTATTTACTCCCAACAATTTCCGTGTTGTGAAAAGAGATATTTCCCAAAGCTTATTCCTTTTTCAGAGGCAATTGATGGAACAACATTGCATACAAAATTGATTTCTAAAAAGAAAAGGGGGGGGGGGAGGAAATTCCGAATATTACAAGTTTTGCCTTCAAAATGCAAATCCACCAACCACCTTCCGGGAATTAGAACTCGGCCCTTCATACAGTTTTTTTGTAATATGTTAATCTTCCCGGGAGAATGCTGAAACATTAATAAGACTGTAAATCAGACCAACATATTGGCACGCGAAAGGATCGTGAATAAGTAACATGATTAAAGAAAACAGGGTTGAGGCAGGGTACTGTGTAATTGATGGCCTGCGTTGGACGATGAAATTTTAATAGAAAAGGGGAAAAAAGATTATTAAAAACAAAATTGGGCAGTTTACACACTAGTCTCTATAGCTGAATTTTTTCCCCAAACCTCAATATCTAGATTTTTCTCTGCGATGCCAAAGTACAGTCGTCGTATATGAGTTGGCGGGCAAATAAATTTCATTATAAATAAGTAGAATTAAAAATTAAAAAAACAGCAAAGGTCAAATGAATCCATCAACAGCAGCAATTCCTTAGTTAGATGATGACTTTTTTTCTTTTACCTTGTGTGTGACATTTCCAAAGGTGCTTTTTCAAAAAGCAACTGGACTTTCTTGTTTTTCCTTGAAGACATTTCATTTCTCCTCCAAGAAGCTTCTTCAGTTCTGACTGAATGGTGGAGGATGGAAGGATTTATATTCCTTGCAGTCATCTGATCTTTGGTACTCATTCTGAGAGCCGTTGAGGCCACTTGGAGGTTTACCTGTGCCCTCGGGCTCACCTGAGTGGTGCAAATGGGTGTGGAGCCTTCTTGGAACTGCTGGACATTTTAGGGAAAAACAAAGTTCAGTTGCCTTTTGTAAAAAAAAGCACCTTTCGGATCCGGAGTTATGAATATGACAACCATCCAGATTTTGCATTCATACAAACTAAGAGTAGAGCTTCAGCTTTCAGAGGCAGTCTAGCCCACAATCAGATGAAGCCAACAGACAACTGATTGGAAAACATTACTTCGTTTTGCCTACCGTGATCTCTCATCCATCACTCCCCCCCCCACCTTTAAAATAACATTCTGATATTGTCTCATGTTTACTTGTGCCTAATTTTAATTGTAATAATGGTAGTTATTAATATTGTTATTATTTTCCCAACTGGAGCTGACCGACATCTCCAAACCGCAGAAGTTGAACAAAAGCAAGGTTTATTTAAGGGGTTGAGCCAAGCCAATATATAATGCCCACCTATCCCTGCATGTGAAAATCTAGCCAACTAGGAGAGGCTGGGCTAAACTCAAAACCACGCCTCTTATTTATGTTCTTTCTGACTTTTAATTTTATATCCCCGCCATCTCTCTGGACTACTGGGGAGGCATGCCAAACGGCAAGGAAGCGTCCTGCTCAAACCAAAAGCAAAAGTTGTTTTATCTTATATAATCAGCAAAAAATTAAAAAGAGGGGGGGGAAGCAGGCCTCATTAGCCCTGGAGAATTGATGGACTGGAGAATGGAGGGTATGAAATGGAGTTCTTTAGGAAAGGGCAAGGCTGGCTGGCTGGCTGCAGTTTGGAAATGGCAGCATCCATATTGCTCATTTAATCAAAACTTGAAATACGAAAACTGAAACAAAACTTTATATATATTCTTTTTTAAATTAGGACAAGCAAGATGAAGAGGCAAAGGCTACAATTTCCCCGCAGAAGACGCGTCACCAGAGGGTCAAACCAACCGCAGAACTTTTTTTTCCACGAATTCAGCTTTCAGAACAAAACAAAGCAGATTCCTGAATTTGTTCCTCTTCTCCTGACAGTTGCAAAACGGAAGGATCCCAGCTGGGAAATTCGTGTGGCTGGTTGCGTAGAGGCACAAACTGTTTATAAATCAGTCTTAACACACCCCATGACTTGGCAGGAGCAACTTCCGTTCCTTTCCGACCGCCACCACCGTAATTCCTTCTTCGCGGCAATTCCAGCAGCAAAGGTTCAGCCGAGGCAATTCACCAGCCTGCCACATTTTTGCATGATTTTTCCAGAGAAATCCTAGATTGTTATAGATTTGCTGGCGAGTCATTTAGAACAACAGCTGTTGGGGAGCAAAGCCAGGATAACAACAACAAAAAATAATAATACAAATTATAATTGGTGGGGGTTTTTTTTGGGTCGAAGTATTTATTCTCAGCTAGCTAGATACAGAACTGGAGTTTATTCGGTCCAGTGGGACTGTCTGTTCCTGTCATAGTTACGAAACACGCTTCAGTTCACCCAGTTTGTAAGACATTTTTGTATAAAATAAGGCCCAAGTGCGAAGGATAGGCGCAACTCTTCCTGGTGCTTTTCCTGGCGAATTGACGATTCTTCCATTCCTACACCTGCTGAGATTTTAGAAGACTCCACACGGAATTGTGCCCTGAAAATACGAAAGCTGTAAAGAGGGTAGATCAGCTCACCTTCAGATTGGTTGGACTTTATTACAGTCGCAGATTATCCAGTGGGTAAAACGTGCCCGTTTTGTGTGCTGATGCCGCTTCGTTTTGGGATTCGGGATTGATTGCATGGACAATCATCTTTTATGGAGAGGTCCTAAAAAAGCCCCCCGTTTTCCAGCAATATCGCACGTGGCTAGGAAATATTATTATCAGTGTGATAAGTATTGGGTTCAAGCACCGTTTCTCAACCTTGGCAACTTTTTGAGATGCATGGACTTCAACTCCCAGAATTCCCCAGGCAGGACGCTTTTGTAGAAAAATTGCCCAGGTCAATATCCAGGCCAGGTAAGCTAGTTTGAAACCTAGGAAAAATGGGATCTGTGGCTGGGGAGGGGGGAAGGCAGCTCAAACTAAGCCAAGTGTCCATTTGGAAGGGTCCAGCTGGCTTGAAATGAAACCAAGTAAGACCCTAATAAAATAATAATAATAATAATAACCACTTGAACACCATTGGCATTGACACATTCGCCATCAGTCAATTGCAAAAGGCGGCCTTACTGGGAACCGCTTCCATCCTGCGACGATATCTGTAATAACATCAAACATTCACATCTGCCTATCCCAGGTCCTTGCGAAGGACTCAAGAGGCAGACAAAAATGCCAAATCCAGTCTGAACATCTGGCTGACTGTGCGATGATCCATAATAATAATAATGAGGTACCTGGTTGATACCTAGGATGCTGGCAGCAACCCGTGTCAACCATCAGCGCCAGTCAATTTGAATGCTCAGTTGACTGAGGTTCACGTCTAATGAATAATGATAATAAAGTTGGAAGGGACCTTGGAGGTCATCTAGTCCAACCCCTTGCTCAGGCAGGAAACCCTATACCATTTCAGACAAACGGCTGTCCAAGTCTCTTCTTTGACCAAATATTGGGGAGTCCTGGTCAGGCCATCAATATTTCCCAGCCTGTTTAATTTAAAGTCACCTAAAGGGAGCGTCCATCGCAAGGCTTTGTGGCAAGGAGTTCCAGAGGTAAGCAAGATGGGGAATTTTTTTGGGCAGACCACACCACTCACATCCTGGCTGGCTGCGATCTTCATTCATTTATTTCTTGTCATTCGAACCAGCTAGAACGAATCCCAAAGAGGGGGCGCAAGCTTTGGGGTCCCCCCCAGCTTCCTTCAGCTAAGAAATAACCACGTCTGCACCGCACCAAAGGCCGGTCCTCAAAAGGTTCGGAGCAAAGCACTCCCTCTAGCGGCCAGGGAGTAGTATGGAAGTTTTACTGCCTTTCTCTTGAAGCCCTGAGCTTAGAAAACTTGCAAGGGAACTGCCTCCCTTTCTAAATAATAATAATAATAATAATAATAATAATAATAATAATAATAATAGTAGTAGTAGTAGTAGTAGTAGTAGTAAAGTTGGAAGGGACCTTGAAGGTCATCTAGTCCAACCCCCTGCTCAGGCAGGAAACCCTATACCATTTCAGACAAATGGCTGTCCAGTCTCTTCTTAAAAACTTCCAGTGTTGGAACATTCACCACTTCTGGAGGCAGGTTGTTCCACTGGTTAATTGTTCTGTCAGGAAGTTTCTCCTTAGTTCTAGGCTGCATCTCTCCTTGATCAGTTTCCACCCGTTGCTTCTTGTCCTGCCTTCAGGCGCTTTGGAGAAGAGCTTGACTCCCTCTTCTTTGGGGCAGCCCCTGAGATACTGGAAGACTGCTATCCTGTCCCCCCTCGGCCTTCTCTTCGTTAAACTAGACATCCCCAATTCCAGCAGCCGTTCCTTATATGTTTTAGCCTCCAGTCCCCTAATCATCTTTGTTGCTCTTCTCTGCACTCTTTCTAAATTAACTGTGATCTTCTGCTTTTATTGATGCCGATTAGACCAAGCTTTGGGGCAGTCTCCAAAGGCAAACCGACCCCCTCCATGTCAGTAATTCCAAATTGCGCCCCCCTCCCCATATGTTAGTAAAGCACCAGACCAGTCATCGTTGAACATTAAAAATACGTCAAATCCGGTGTGCTTTTATTCAAGGCTGAGGGGAGGGTTGAAAGGATGGAGTGGAAAAAAACAAACCAACAGGTATATACAAAGCTACACATTTTGCATTTGACACAAACGGTGCGAAGGATTTTTTTTTTTTTTTTTATAAATCTATCTATTCCAGTGTTTTGGTTTCAATGGCTCACTTCAAAAAAAAAAAAAATTCACCTTTTTTTTCCTGCTGAAAGAGCAAAACTATTTTCCCCTCTACAGTTCGGTCTGGATGCAACTGGCTGGCGACTACGATCTTGGAATGGGAAACGTATCCCAAACTTGCTACGGGGTCAGGAATCCCAGACACGTGTCCTTGAGGGTTGAAACAACAGGACAAGGCAACAAAACGAGAGAGCGTTGGGGCTTTTGCTAAAATTGTGTCCGGAGAGGAAGCCAAAACAACCCCAGCTAAAGCAAGCCACGAATGCCACCGGGGACGAAAGGTCTGGCTTCGGTGTGTAAGGAGATTGTGTGGTTTCATTGCATAGAATCTCGGTCAATCGGAAGGAGTTAAAAAAAAAAAAAGAATATCAGGACATCCACAGGCTTTTCCCAAGCCCCTTCCCCACAACAGGGATCCTAACGAGCCCAGTGGAAGGAAAGGATCTAAAATAACAACCATGCAACTTCAGTAGCGACAAATGCTATTTTTTTTTTTAAAAAAGGGATGGGAGGTGCACGTGCCACGAAATTAGGGGACCTGTAACTGGCCAAAGGCTTCTGGATTTTAACTCCTGTAAACCCAGCTAGCGTGACCAGTGCTAAGGGTGGGATTTGTATTCTGACAACTCCAGGAAGGCCACAAGCACCCAGGCCTGGACAGAAAGCAAAGGCGAGGAGAACACAACATCCTTGTTTAGTGGGGGGGGGGGGAAAGAGGGAAGGCTTGTGACTTCTACAACGCCCGTTCTTGTGGTCTGGCTCAAACGTCTGGCCTACGGGAAGGGGTGCAGCTCTCTTAAGTTCCTAGCTAACTTTTCTTGAATCAAGACCAACCCCAAATTTAAAAAAAAAGTATGGAAGGAACCCTCCACAGAGGAATCATTTGGGGGCAATTTGAAGTCGCTGGATTGCTTTGTATCGCCTTGGGAGAGTTAAAGGCTTGGCCCGCTTCGGTTTGCATAAGGACGGATTTGAATTAGGGAATCTGCACGGCGTGCAGGTGGGAGAGAGAGAGAGAGAGAGAGAGAGAGAGAGAGAGAGAGAGAGAGAGAGAAAGATGGCTTGTTGAGTAAAGCAGAGACCCCCATCCTCATTCAGCAAGCGAAGTCATCCCCACTGACGGGTTTGGGACCTGCCTGAAGGATGTAGATTTTAGTTTTACGGAGCACCAACCTAGACGCCGAGAGAGAGCACAGGCAGTCCTCGACTTGCGACGACAACGGAGCCCAAGATTTCTGTTGCTCAACGAGACATTCGTCAAGTGAGTTTTGCCCCATTTTACCACCTTTCTAGCCACAGCTGTTAAGTGAATCGCTGCAGTTGCTAAGTTAGCAACACGGTTGTTAAGTGAATCCGGCTTCCCCCGTCAGGAGGTCGCAAAAGGGGATCACCGCGTCACCCCCCGGGACACTGCAACCGTCATAAGTCTGAACCAGTTGCCAAGCATCCGAATGTAAATCAGGCGGCCACAGGAATGCTGCAAAGGTCCTAACTGTGAAAAACGGTCCTAAGTCACGTTTTACAGTGCCGCTGTCACTTCGAACAGTCACTAAATGAATTGTTGTAAGTTGAGGACTACCTCTATTCCCAAGTATCCCCCGTTCTCCCTGCTGGCCAGTGGAGAGCATGGGGTGAGCTGCTGACCCCTTGAAGAGCTAACTGGGGGCTTCCAAGTGGGGTCGCGGGGAAGACGGGGCAGGCCCGTCCAAGCTGGGGTGTGGCCGCCCCCCGAAAAAACTCAGGGAGCAGACAAGGACTTTACAAAAAGAGGGGGAACCTGACTGGGTCTTTCCCAGGTGCGAAGAAGCTAAAAAGGGAGAATCAAACCAATCTGAGTGCTCAAAAGCGGCAAGGCTGCCTTGAGCTTTAAGGCCTCGGTCAAACTCTAGGAAAAATGACGCAACGGGAAGAAGGGAGGCGATGTGCTTCCGAGCAGCCTACTCCGCGTCTGAGAGAACCCCCTACACACCCATCCCCTCCGGAAAGCAGAGGGTGCCGTTTTGTTTCCAAAAACGCCCCCCAAAATATGGCACTTGAGTTTCCCTTGAAGCACGGCCATTTCCTCCAGGCGGTTCCCTGCTGGCCCAACCGGAGAAATTACAGGGTCCGGAGCGAAGGGGCTTGGCAACCAGGGTCGTCCGAAACGCCCGTCTCCTAGGGCTAAGCAAACGTTGGAGTCCCCGTTTCCTGCCGATCGGGTACGAGTCCGCTCCTCGCACGAAAGCCGGCTGGCCCCCCGCCACCAATTCTCTTCTTAGGCGCTTTCCCAGCGACTCGATGGCTGCCCTTCTCGTATTTACAAGTCCCGACGGCTACACGTTGCTGACCCGGGTCTCGGCGGACAGAGTCGTGCTGGTGGTGGAGCTGGCGAGCGAACGATCCCTTCGGACGTAGCGGGGTTTCCGGACTGGGGCCAAAAGAGAGACGCTGTTAGTTTCTATCCCGAATCTCACGAAAGCGGTTTAAATTTCATTTTAGGGACCAAAGGATTTCCGTATCTTTTTCTTCCAACACTGGCTCATCCCATCTCTCTCTCTCTCACACACACACACACACAACATGTGTTGAAAAAGGAAAGTGGGGAGGAACCCTTGCATTTCTGAAACGATATACAAGGAGGACACAATATTTTGATTTGGAAAACAAGGGCTCCCTAAGGGATGGCGTAAGCTTCCAACTGCACATGCTTATTAAGACAATTTGGGGGACAAAGGGGAGGTAGGGTAAGAAATCCTGTCTCCCTACTGCAATTATTTTTTCTGCTCCAGTCACCTGCCACCCGAAGCGGCACACACAGTTGCAGTCTGCAGAGACCAAAAAAAACCAACAACCCACCTGGGATTAATTTAGGCAGATTGAACTGACGGAGGCGCCCTGGCGAGGCACGCTCAAAAATGCTCTTTTTCCCCCCCAAATATACCCGTTAAAATCTTGCAGTGCTCGGTGTGGTTTGAAAAGACCAGAGCTATTTAGAGGAGAGAACCTTTACAACAGGTTGCAGTTATGCCCCGACCAGAGAAACAAAGAGCTGCTTTGTGTTGAGAAGAGATTTCTTAGGATAAAACGAAACAAAAAAATAAATAAATCAAGATTTCCAAAGCTCCTGCAGGATTCCTATCTGCCTTTTCTGAATAAAACTCAAGGGTTTATTTATTCCTGCTTAAATGGCCCTTGTTACCCAGGACATTTTTGCACAAAAGAAGAGAAAAAGAAACGAACAGAGACAAATCCTTACTTGAAGAAGGAGGGGACAACATGGATGCCTAAAAAGAGAAAAACGAGATGAAGTTTGGTCCGAGTCAGCCTTCTGTTAAGGTAAACCACCCCACCCTGTTCCAGTTTCCCGGGAAAACTGATAGCTGATTCCACCCATACTTGGAAAAAAAAAAAAGGATTTATGGTGATCTCATCCTCCTGTAATTTCTCATTGGGATTGCAATGATCAAGACCGGTGTTGTTCAAAGATGCCAACTTGAGGATGTGTGGATTTCAACTCCCAGAATGGCCGGGGAATTCTGGGAGTTGAAGTCCATACATCTTAAATTTGCCACCAAGTTAAAAAAAACCAACAACAACACGGCTGCATCTTCTTAGATTGAAACCCACCACCCTGTGAAAAAACAAGATCAGAGGAAGGGGAGAGACGGAAGGAGCCAGCTGGGACCTTCCCACCGGTGGCAGCTCCCCCACCCATCATCCCCAACCGCCTTCTTCCCTTGGGAGGCTTTGCAAGATTCCAGAAACTGCCAAAGATGGATCCGTACTTACTGATTCAGCAGACTGTACAATGGACCCTGGGAAACACAGAAAGGGATAAAAAAAAGAAGAAGAAATGAATGACAGAGAAGCCCGTTTCAATTATGCACCCTGACATCAAATTCTATTCTATTCTATTCTATTCTATTCTATTCTATTCTATTCTATTCTATTCTATTCTATTCTTTGTGGCAGCCCCTTAGATATTGGAAGACCGCTCTCGTGTCTCCCTTAGTCCTTCTTTTCACTAGACTAGACCGCTGGCAGACAAACCTACCTTTGCTTCTTCGATAGAAGAGACTGGGGAGTTTATTGGCACGTTTGAGGTAGAAGAAGGACGCAACACAGAGGATGAGGAAGAGGCTGATCACAAAGGTGCCCAAAATTAGGGAAGCCGCGACTTCTGGGCCTCCTAAAAAGCCAAAATAAAAAATAAAAAATGGAGAAACGTCTCACGGAAGGAAAGTCTTTTCCTAACCTTGCAAATCAATCCAGAGCTTTACAGGCCGGTGTCTCGCTGACCCATCGCCCCCTAATTCCTGCCCCAGAATGTCCTTTTTTATATATAAAAAAATTAATCAGTGGCTTAATAATAATAATAATAATAAAGTTGGAAGGGACCTTGGAGGTCATCTAGTCCAACCCCCTGCTCAGGCAGGAAACCCTATACCATTTCGGACAAATGGCTGTCCAGTCTCTTAAAAACTTCCAGTGTTGGAGCATTCACCGCTTCTTAGATCCTAGAAATGATTCCATACAGGCAGTCCTCGACTTACATCCGTTCGTTTAGTAACCGTTCAGAGTTACAACGGCACCGGAAAAAAGTGACTTAGGACCATTTTCACGCTTAACGGCCATTGCAGCATCCCCGTGGTCAAGTGAACAAAATCCAGACACTTAGCAACTGGCATGGACTTAGGACAGTTGCAGAGTCCTGGGATCACGTGATCCCCTTTTGCGATCTTCTGACGAGCAAAGCCAATGCAGCTTAAGAGCTGCGCCGATTCCCTTAACTGTGGCAAGAAAAGTCATAAAATGGGGGCAAGGCTCACTTTTAATCACTTCTCGCTCAAGGTTGAGCTCAAGCGTGGCCGTAATTTGAAGACGACCTGTCATGATAGCCAGAAAACTCTCTTGTTGAGAATTTGTCCGAAATGGTATAGGGTTTCCTGCCTGAGCAGGGGGGTTGGACTAGATGACCTCCAAGGTCCCTTCCAACTTTACTATTATTATTATTAAAACCCCTTTCCAAAGGCTCTTTGGTGTTAACTCACCCACGCCGAGGGTCTCTGGGGTTACGGTGGTTATGTTGGACACTGGACTGAATTCCCTGGCTGCATCTACAAGAAGCCAGAAATTTGGGGAAGGGGGAAAGAACAAAGTCAACCCGAAGCCGGCTGGATTGCTCCATTGCTGCTTCCAAGACTTGCGGTTCCTTATTTTCCCCCCGATTCCACTGCTCGGATTTTGCTTGAGTATATTTAGAGGCGGAACCATCCCAATTCCCAAAGCTACATGTTGGCATTCACTGCGTGGACAGGAATTTGTATTCCTTCTGTCGCAAAAGCAGAAGGAAAAAGAAAAGACTGGAGGCCGGGAGATGCTCATCAAAAAAAACCCAACGAAAGACTAACAGAGATAAAGAGCCGCCTTAGAGGCGAGAGGGCCCGTATATGAATTTAATCAACGAAATAAAAATAGATAAAGGTGTTGATCAAGGGGCTTTTCAAAAGACATCCCATCGACAAGGCGCTCTTAACCGTGTTGTGTTCTCGTCTTAAAAAAAAAAAAAGAGGACTAGAACCCTGGGCTGTTTTCGTCCCAGGATCCTGAACCTCTCGAATGCCTCTCTTCTGCCCTCTGCTGGACGAGAAGGGGAAAAGCGGCGAGAGCATTCTCAAGTCCGCCCCGACGGGCAAAAAAAAGCAGAAGAAGACGAAGGCCATCAAAGAAAAACTCACCGTTTTGACAGTCCGTCAGGTTGTACACTGGAGCCGCGGGGAGGGTTTTGTTGTTCTCACATTTCACGCAGCTGCTGCTGCCGTCTTCGTTCCACCGCCTGTAGCAGCCTGCGTGGTGTGAGGACAGGAAGGGTGAGGAGGGAGGAAAGAGGAAAGAGGGAGGGGGGAAGAATGAATGAAAGAAAGAAAGAAGGAAGGAAGGAAGGAAGGAAGGAAGGAAGGAAGGAAGGAAGGAAGGAAAGAAAGAAGGAAGGAAGGAAAGAAGGAAGGAAGGAAGGAAGGAAGGAAGGAAGGAAGGAAGGAAGGAAGGAAGGAAGGAAGGAAGGAAGGAAGGAAGGAAGGAATACATGCCTCCTCTTTCACCCCTAACTGAGCATCCATGTTCTTTCATCTCCCCTTGTGCTGAAAATCAGCATTGCCGGGTTTTTTTTGTGGTTTAGGAAACTTAAGTGGAAAGAAAAAATAAGCCCTGGCAGGGATTTTTGACAGCATTTAAAAAAAGAAAAGAAAAAGCAAAACAGAGAAAAGTTCTCTTTCCCCCCCCTCCGCTCTCTTTTTTTGACAAGTTAACCCTTGCAAGGTACAGAAAATTAAAACGTTAACTTTTGCCAGCATCCGTTTTACCGCTGTGCCATGAAACGGCCGAGCCCCTCGGCGGGATGGGCAGCCAATACATTTTAACAAACAAATATGTGTTTCATTACGGCCTTAAGGCAGAGAGAAAGAAATAAAAGGAGAGAGGTGCTACTTTTTTAACTTTACACCACAGGAGCTTGCCGTTTTGGAATAATGCAGGAGGAAGGGGGCAGAATCCCCCCTTCCAAGCATCTAGAAGGCCTTGCACAGAAATAAAACCTAACAAGAGGGCATCGCTTGATTAATTTCAACCTTTATCCCAGGAGGAATTTTTTAAAAAGTGGAAGGAAGCTCCAAACAAATTCGTGGAGTGAAAACATTCACCGTGATTCATGGGTGGGAGGTTTAAAAGCCGCATCCAGGACCTGCTGCCTCTTTGCCGCTGGAAAGGAGACCACAGAGAAAGCCACCGCCCCCAGATCAGCCTGAGTGTGAAAATGCAGGCCCAACCATACTCACTGCCTACCTGGAGTGCACTGGCTGTTGGCGAGGCAGGTGCTGTTGGCTTCCATCGCATCCATGCAGCATTCGGCATCCGATTCCTAGTGTAAGGAGAGGAAAAACGACGACACGTTTTTCCAAAGTTCACTCACATGGAACCCTGTTTTTTTAATCTCTGGCCCCTGTGTGAACACCAAGCCCCAATGCAATCGTCCTCGTGTGTGAGACCGCCTTGTTCGAAACATCACAAAACCCCAAATGAACCATAGGGACAGAGGGGAGGCCGTCACTTTGCAGGAGAGAACGCAAACGACACGCAGCTTGGTGTACAACGAGGCCAAATAACGTTCGCTTGGTGATCCAGCCCAATTCTCCCAAAGGAGCTACATTTTCGCCTGCTCAGACAAAGGAGAGGAGCAAAAAAAAAAAAAAAAAAGGAAGAAAATTTAAAATCCAGCCTCCGAAGCTCGTCGGAGATCCTCGGCGAGAAGCATCCTCCACTTGCAAAAAATGCTTCGTCGGACGCCCGCCATAAACCTCTCCAGAGACATCGCAGCCTCTGGACAGGCACAAAACTGTCCAAGCAAATCAAATCCAATCCCTTTCTCGGTTCCAGAAAGGACACAGATGTGCTGACAACCGTCTCTCCCTTCCATCATGGTTTAATAAAACGTTGGCCCACGTTCTCGCCCAAACATCCTTCTGGGCACCCCAAAATATGGAGAAGAGAGACAGTGAGGGGCTGCCTGGGGTGCTGTGGACTCTGTTTCTCCTTCAGCGCTTTGGGAAAATGTCTGGCCTCTGCGACTCATGGCTACTAGGGAAAGGGCCACTTCAGAAGAGCTGAGATCCATGGCTAGCCCCTAGTGAGTTTCAGGGGATGATGGTTAATGGAGGAGAGAGCAGATTATAGACTTTCATCGCTCTGGAATGTAACGTTAGCTAGGCTAGAACGGACAGGAGACTCTGTGCAGCCTCATATACAGATGGCCCTCGACGTACGACCACAATCGGGCCCAAAATTTCAGTCGCTAAACGAGACAGTTAAGTGAATTTTTGCCCCAGTTTACGACCTATCTTGCCACGGTGGTTAAGTGAATCCCTGCAGTTGTTAGGTCAGTACTTACAAACTGTTGTAAGTTGAGGATTACCTCCAGACCACATATCTGGGACTAAAGCATCTAAAAATCCCTAAATGCAGCTTTCAGGCTAAAAAAACCTCATCCGTGTATAAATGAAACAAAGCATTCCATTCAATTCAAGGTCTGCAAAGCCAGGAAGAATCTCTGCAGAAGCACAAAAAGCGGGTGCGAGTCGTCCCAAGATCAGCTCCTCCCGGCTTTTTCCCCAGACCGGATCGGCCTGTACGTTTCGATCAATAAATAGCAAAATTTCCCACCGAAGCGAAAAAACCCACCCAGACGCCGTCGTGAGTTGTCAGTGGCTTCCTTTTGGCTCCCTGCCCAGAGCCGCTCGGCTCCACGCCATCCCGGCGATCTCCCCGCGAACGCTTAAAAAGCACATTTCTGTCCTCGCAAAGGATCCCGCGCTGGGCACGGGCTCTCCGTGTTCCTCCGCTCTTCTACTTTTCAAAGCTGCTGTTTCCTCTACCGTCTGGAGCCCGGGTTCCCAGAAGGAACACGGTGCTGCTGCCTTGTGTGTGAGGTTTGAGCGGCTGGCCGGGCTCCAGAGCCCGGGGTTTTATCAAGACTGGTGGGATCGATCCAGAAAGCCGGCTTTTTTAAATGAGTTGTCAAGAACGCAACCGCCCGGATCTCCAGCCAAGCTTTTCTCGCAGACTTATTGTCTTTCCTGCCAAGTGCTGATCGCTCGGATGCTTTAAGGCCCGCTGATCCTGAGCCATATTCTTCTTCTTCCTGAAGTTGTAGCACGCCGCACGGCCCATGGCTGGGAAGCCGGCTCTAGCATTGATCAATGGCACACACAAAGAACAATTCAATCCAGGCGCGGCGCCGGGTTTGGGATTTGAAACCAGGGAGATGAGATATGGTCGCCTTTCCCAGGATAGTATTGGAAAAACCGACTTAAAAAACACAAGACAAGTCCTCAACTTAACAACAGTTCAGGGAGCGACTGTTACATTAGATCAGTGTTTCTCAACCTTGACCATTTTAAGGCATGTGGACTTCAACTCCCAGAATTCCACAGCCAGCAATGCTGGCTGTGGAATTCTGGGAGTTGAAGTCCACATGCCTTAAAATGGTCAAGGTTGAGAAACACTGCATTAGATGCTCTGCCATCGTAGAAAGCCTTGAAATAAATCTGGTAAGGAAATCTTCCTGAAACAAGGTCCCCGGATTGTCTGGCTGATCTATCTTTAATTTACAATCCGGAAATAAATTCCTCTTTTATTCACGCAGAGGCAGCAGAGGTTTTCTACAGAAAACACTCTCCCCAGTTTTGTTTTGTTTTGTTTTTTAAAAAACCCAGCCTTCTCATTCACAAATCCAGGCTGATCCGATCTACAGGTTAATATCCTTTGGACGTGATCAGTAATCACCACTGGAAATCAGGATTAAGATGCTGTCGTCTTCCGGAGCAAATTAAGGACACTCTCTGGGTGAACAGATGATGGCTTCCCAGACTGAATCTCCCTCTTAGCATCCCCAATGTAGGGAAAAGCTGAACTTAATGTGGCTTGTTAGAGCTGAGACTTACTCCAGGAGTAGGGCCGTCCGTGAACTCATGAGCCAAGGAGCCTGGCAGTGGTTATGCTACTTATAAAGTTTCTGTGTCCAGATCAAGGGGGGAGGGAGGGGTTTCAGTGGCTAAATCTGAGCCTCTCTCTTTTCTATCCCTTCTTTTTTTTATTCTGGATTTGAGCCCGCAGCCACGAGCCATACCTACCAAGCTGTCGGGGGATTTGCTGGTGACTTCTGCTCCCAGAACAGTTAGAAGGAACACGCAGGGCACCGCCATATCCAAGCTGGAGCAAAGCCT
This sequence comes from Protobothrops mucrosquamatus, assembly GCF_001527695.2. Taxonomy (NCBI): domain Eukaryota; kingdom Metazoa; phylum Chordata; class Lepidosauria; order Squamata; family Viperidae; genus Protobothrops; species Protobothrops mucrosquamatus. Next base: position 37,519 of record NW_015389599.1, read on the forward strand.
ACGAAGGGAAAAAAAATTCAATATTCAGAGTTTTCAAGTTTAGAACAGAACAGAATAGGAATAGAAGCTGGAAGGGACCTTGGAGGTCTTCTAGTCCAGCCCCCTGCTCAAGCAGGAGTCCCTATACCATCTCAGACAGACTCTTCTTAAAAACCTCCAGTGACGGAGCGCCCACGATTTCTGGTGGCAAGCTGTTCCACTGGTTAATTGTCCTCACTGTTAGGAACTTTCTCCTTAATTCCAGGTTGCTTCTCTCTTTGGTCAGTTTCCAACCACTGTTTCTCGTCCGGACCCTCTTAACAGCAACACGGTAAGGACGCGCCTTGCCGGGCCTTGAGAATACAGGTAGTCCTCAACTTACGGCAGTTTATTTAGTGACCGTTCCAACGGCACCGAAAAAAGTGACTTGTGACCGTTTTTCACACTTACGACCGTTGCAACCTCCCCCACGGTCACCTGATTTACATTCAGATGCTTCACATTTATGACGGTTGCAGCGCCCTGGGGTTACATGATCCCCTTTTGCGACCTTAGCAACCCTGTGACTAATTTCAGGACTGCAGTGATTCACTTAACGAATGGGGCAAAACTCACTTAAGAAATTTCTCACTGAGCCACATCAATTTGAGGCTGGGGGGGGGGAATGTCACTGCCAAAACTGCCAAAACAGTGACAGCACGTGTCTGCACCTGCTGACAGGTGTGTGCAGTTGGTGGTCAGTGGGCTCAAAGCACAGCCAGTGCTAGGCCCAGGATGAAAGGATGCAAGGTTGGAGAACGCACAAACGCACAAACGGAACATGGCGCTCTCGGTGAGCAAATGGGCTTTGCAAATCCTAAAGGCGCCGGGTGCAGGACGAGCGGATCGATATTAAGAAAAGGGGGACGCAGAAACGAAGAATAGAGTGTGCATTGCACATCCATCCACACACAGCCTGGACAGGCAAAGGTGAGGAAAAAAAATCTACTTTTACCAATTTGGTATGAATCAGCCTGGGGAAAATTCCAAGGGGGCAAAACTTCCCGGTTGGGATAAGTAGCTTGAGACCTAGTTTTCTTAAAAGTCCTGGTTACCTGGGGCAAACAGGGATCGGAGAGGGTTTGCAAACAGCAACAAGCCAAGATTTGCAAGATTTTCCGCCGCCTCCCGCCTTAAGCAACCAAAAAGTCAGGGACGCAAAATGAGCGATGTCTTATCGACCCCGAGATACGATAATAAGTTTTATGAACCCCATTCGCCAGGCTGTATTAAGTTCTAATTCGGCATGCACAATTGGGAGAAAAACTCCAGCGGCATAAAAGGCAATTTTGATCAAATTAAAAGGGAGGAGGGCAGGCAGCTAAAAAAAAACAAACCCCAAAAAACCCTAAAAGGAATCCAATGAAGTACACAGAACAAATTGGCTTTTTGATAAGCCCAAATTGGGAAAAAAAAGACGTGTCTTTTTCAAGTGATAATTGGACATCCTTCCTCTCTCATCCTTAGAAAATGAAGTATCTTTTTAATCTCCAAACAAAAAACACACACACAAAAAAAACCAATGCTAAATACAGCTTGTAAAGCACTGAGAAGGAATAAAAGCTTTTCACATGCGTCATTTCAACCCAAACCGAGCTTAGTTGTTTATTCCTGGGAATTTACCGCATCAAGAACCAAGCGGACGTATTAAAAGAGAAGGAGAAACTGATAGAAAATAACACTATTTCCTTTCTGACATCAAAGCTTTGTGGCTTGTCAAGGCTGAGGACTGGTAAGGCTCCCCGTTATCTGGCCTATCAAACTGAGAGGCAGACAAAATTTTATTTTACAAGCGTGCTGGAGAACCATTTCTATAAGAAAAGGGTCCTTGATGCAACCAATTGCCTTACAGTTGTTGTTTTTTTTAACTCATTCCTAGGCTCAGAGGACAGGGGGCTACTAGCTCAGATGAGACTTACATCCGATCATGACATGTAGGTTTAAATAATTTTTCTAGGATTCAATGGCCAAAATCTGGCAGACGGGCTGGTTTTTGGAAGGGGCAATTTCAAGCTAAGTAGGTATGCTTTATCAGCTCCCCCCTTTGCTGCAGAGACCTGGGTCAAAATTAAGTAGAAAGCCAACAAAAACAGAATCAAATCAGAAGAATTTAAGGGTCTATGAAAGACAAACAGACAAGGGAATGAAATAAAGAGGGTTGAATGACCCCCAATATTTGAACTTCGGCAGCTCCGTTAACTGGGACAAATAGGTTTTGTTTACCCTTGAACGCCACCGGCATTGACACAATCCCCTTCGGTCAATTACGAAAGGCAGCTTTGCTTGGAGCGGCATTGACAGAATCCGCTTCAGTCAATTTGCAAAAGGCAGCTTTTACTGGGAACAGCTTACATCTTGCGATGAAACATTCAACCCCATCAAACAACCACATCTGTGTGTGCCCAGGTCCTTGGGGAAAGACTGGATGGATGGATAAAAATGCCGAAAAGGATTTATCCTCCCTCTAATTTGGAAAAGAAGAATAACTGGAGCCCTTCATAGAAGGAATGGGGCTAGTGAGATGGGTCACATCCCCACCCGCCCGTTTCTTCCACCGTGTCCTTATCAACCAGGCAAGAATATTTATGGGGAGATTTTTCTTGGCTGCCACAAATTTGTAAGAGGCTCCGAACATTTTGCTCTTTGGCTGCTGGGCTGGCATTTATCTGCCTTTACGGCCTGAATTGATCTGTCTCCTTTCAAGATTGAACTGCTGATGGTTTTTATGCCCGGCTAAGCCTATATTTCTCTCTCGCCTTCCAGGAGCTGGGCTGGCCTGGCAGAACTGCTGCCTGCTCAGCGCTGGGCTGAATCTGAAGCCTTCAATCAAAGGGCCACCTGCTTATCACACGAGGGGAAGGGTGCGAAAGCTGCTCTCTTTCCTGGTCAGCTTCCCTTTGCGGCTTTCTGGAACCCGGCGTCAAGTTTCAACAAAAACCTGGTTACGGCCACAACCGAGCCCCCCCCAAATTCCCATCGCTAACATTGTCAAGCGAGCTTTTTGCCCCGTTTCACGACCTTCCCTGCTAGTTGTTAAGTGAAACACGGCAAGCGGTTAAGTTAGCAACACGATTGTGAAGTGAAGCCGGCTTTCCCCCGTCGACTTGGCCTGTCAGACGGTCGCAAAAGGGGATCGCAGGACTGCGACTTTGTCATAAATATGAGCCGGTTGCCAGCTTTTGATCACGTGACCGTGGGGAGGCCGCAACGGTTCTAAGTGCGAAAAACGGTATTTTTTTCCCCCAACGTTGCTGTAACTTTGAACGATCGCTAAATGAACGGTTGTTAAGTTGAGCACTTTTTTTAATAGTTCCCAAATAATCCAGAACTGAGAAGCCAATCTCTCTCTCTCTCAGTCTGTCTCTTCTGGAGGATCACAGTTTAGCAGAGAGACAGGATACGGATATAAATTGCACCGAAAAGACACCCGGTTCTAAAAGACAGCGAGGAGAAAGCACGCCACAAGGTGATCTAAAAAACAGCCTGTTTCTTTCCGGCCTATTTTGTCCCCCAAAAAGCCATCTCAGCGGCCTCTGGGGTCCGGCTATTTTGTTCCCACCTGCCAACGTCTCAGGCTCTTGAAGGCTAAGATAGGGTCTCCTGCTGGAGCAGGGGGTTGGACTAGATGACCTCCAAGGTCCCTTCCAACTCTTGTTATTCTGTATTCTGTCCTGTTGAGGCCGAGCACAAGGTTTTAACAAAGCTGTGGCTGGTGTCTCGCTTGCCGCTAGTCAGTTTCAGGAGATACAGTATGCAGAGAAATGGAAAGAGAACACAGTTTGGGTCCCAAATAGCCATCTTAATGTATACATTTATAAATTAGACCGTTCGCATCGATCCTTTTCTCTTTTTAATCCCCGCAAGACCCAATTGAATTGGCAATGAAAATGGGAAAATTATTCCAGCCGAGTTTCCACAAAGGACCCACAGCTCCTGGCGCAAAAGCTGCCTCCGCACTACCCCCCCCACAGTGAAACCCACCCGTTGCGCTTACATTCTCTGGTGCTGCTCCTCAGCCGAGCTGCGTGCGAGCAGGGGTAAAGATTTCTAATACTTTTAATAGTTAAGCTGATTAAAGAGGCAAGGCGATCAAAGCAGGCTATTAATGGGGATTCTCAGGCAAAGAATGGCTTTGGGAGGCTTGTCAATTAAAAAAGCTGGCAGACTTGGTGGCGGGGAGGAGGGAAAAAAAATAGCTTTTCGAAACGTGCGTTAAGCTCAGGCTGGAGCAGGAAGCGAAACCTTCCAAGGATCCAGAACCTGAGTCAGGTTCTCCACCCCTGTTTGGGTTGGTTCAGACAACCAGGCGCTTCAAAACTGCGGTTGGGAGATCTTTGCTAGGCGTGGCAGAGGGCCAGCTGTATTGGTGTAGGACAGAGAAGGAGAATAACTATTTGTGCAGGACCCCCCCTTGTTCTTCACTCTATGCTAGTGTGTGTGTGAGTGTGTGTTAGTGTGTGTGTGTGTGAGTGTGAAATGCACACCACCAAAGCCAGACTGGAGATTGGAATGTCTCTGTAGCCTTTCTCACACACGCTGGAATTCCTGTTCCCTCCTTCCATCCTTCACCTCCTTCCTCAGTTGCCTTCTGCACGTTCTCAGAGAGTCTCTCTTCCCACTCCAAAGCTTGCAGCCCCATGAATGAGGTGGGCCCATCCTTCATCTCTTCCTCCCCACATAAGGGGACTCACATTTTAGCTTTTTGACCGCACAGTCAAGGAAAGCTTTTCATCCTGCAATCAAAGCCTTTGCTTTGACAGCCCCGTCATCGCACATCACAAAACCCGAGGGCCAGGGAACGAATTAAGGAAAAGAATGATCAACTAACTGGATATAAATTTAATTTGGAATATAAACGGAGGGCCACTAGCACCCCAGCCCAGAAGGAAAGCAGGGCCCAGAAGCTTCATTCCGCAACTTTTTCCAATTCTGAATCTTATAAAGGCACAAAAACCAACCTGTTCCTCAATCCTTCCATTTTTCTAGCCAAAGTTGCCACAGGTAATCCCCCTCTCGGCCACAGCTGTTCTTCTTCCTTCCTTAATGCCGAGGACCAGATCGGATCATGCAATTAATTGGAAAGTTTTGGAAAGTTTCCAAAAGTTTGCCAAACTCCTTAGGTAGCAGAGCACGTTAATCGGTGACGATCCACCCCGGCACGTGGGGCCTTCCTAGAAAATTACTCTTACAGCACCCACGGGGTGATAAAATAGCCGAGCCAAAAAAAACCCCAACCTAGCTCCATTTATTAAAAATAAAAATAAAAAATCTCAAGAGGCGAAGTAGCTATCGGTACCTTGGAAGCTTCCACCGACTGTTAGAATTGGGGGATAGTTTATTTATTTATTTTTATTTATTTTTCATAATTTATATGCCGCCCTTCTCCCCACAGGACTCAGTTGGAGATGTCCTTTTCCTTACAGTGTTTGGCTAGGCTTCCAGAACCGGCAAAGCTGGTTACCCAGCCCAGATTTTTATTCCTCGCCTTCCTTGAAGTTCATTACAGGAATGAGTTCAAAGGACGCGGAGAAGAAGTGTCCTGTTTTTCCGCCCTCGGGAAATAAAAATAAAAAAAGGCTGCACGCGCTTCAATTAAATTAGAGGATTTTTCCCAAGAAATGGAGAAAGGACCCTTGCCACAGAAATGTTTCCTGGGTTTTATTCCCCCCTTCGGGCTGCAGTTTGCTAACTGCACAAACAGTTTTTCCGCTCTTGACGATACCGAACAGCATTCTTTTGACCCATTCAGGAATTTCGTTCTCTAAAGGAAAAATTTATTTTAGCCAGAGATTCTAAAGGGGGCTGAAACATAGCATTTGAGCAGGCCATTGGAAAGTCTTTTTTAAAATAATAATAATAATAATAATAATAATAATAATAATAATAATAATAATAATAATAATAATAATAATAATAATAATAATAATAATAAGAAGAAGAAGAAGAAGAAGAAGAAGAAGAAGAGGAGGAAGAGGAGGAAGAAGAAGAAGAAGAAGAAGAAGAAGAAGAAGAAGAAGAAGAAGAAGAAGAAGAAGAAGAAGAAGAAGAAGAAGAAGAAGAAGAAGATTTTGATTTTCATTTAGTGTACTAAAGGATATGTAACCGCTCCTTTTTGACAATTAGAAATGTCACACTAAAGACAATCCCCCCCCAGCAAAGTTGTGACCAGCTACCTCGAAATCCTGTGTCCTGCACAGCACGTTTGCTCCTTCTGGTTCCTAGTTCTCATGAAGGCAGGGAAGGAGGAGGAGGAGGAAGAAGCCAAAACCCTGACTTACCTACAGATTTTTGCTCCCCAAAAGTGAAATCAACGGGGAAACTGTTCCTCCAGCGGACTCGGCCAGCCTTATACACACCCACAACAGAAAAAACATTGCTCGCTTGCTTCCTTAGAAGACAAAAAAGCAGATTAAGAAGCCACCATGCTAAACTTACAGGAAGTCTGGTGACATCTCCCTTGAAGGTGGCCTTTGACTAAAAGGAAGTGTGTACACGCTTAGGATGCCAGTTGTATTTTGGGGGGATTTTCCATCTGTTTCTTGCACCTGATTAGCGAGTTCCTTTCTCTACCTGCTGCAAAGGGTCAGTCATTCTCCAGCGGCAACTTCCGCTTTCTGCTTTTTCTAGCCCAAACCAAGTTTTAGAGCAACTCCGATGGTTGTGAGAAGGGGGGATCCCCAGCCCTGGCCTCCTCCCCCCATATAAAAAGGAACTAAAAACCGGAGCCCAGAAGGATGTCTCCAAAGGCAGCCTCCAAATTAAAAAAGGCTTTTTAAAAGACAACAGCAGAAGAGCTGAGTTCCCAAGATTAACACGTGTGAACAGCAACCTGCTGGGCCAGCATGGCTGGGAGCGATGGGAAATGTACTTCTGGTTGGGCCTGATTGGGAGAGCAGAGAAGGGTGGGTGGCCCAGACCATGCTGATTGGGGATGATGGGCAGAGTGGCCTCACCTCCCCAAGAAAAGAACAGGGTGGGTCAAGCAGCGGGTGGGGGATGATAGGTATTGCATTCCCCCAGATCTGGAGAGCATTGCATCAAGACTGGACAGCCGTTTGTCCGAAATGGTGTAGGGTTTCCTGCCTGAGCAGGGGGTTGGACTAGATGACCTCCAAGGTCCCTTCCAAGTTTACTATTATTATTATATTATATTATTATTATTATAATTATTATAATTATTATTATTATTAAGACCGGCTAGAAGGAGAGGGTGGGCATGGTGCTGCCACTGACCTGGAGGGCAGGGCATTGGGAAAGGCGGGCAGGGGACGATGGGTGCTGGATTTTATACTGGCCAAGCAGGCAGGGGAGCATGGGTATTCTGCACTCCTAGGCACCTGCAAAGCCTTGCATAGGGAATGCAGGCACGATCTGTGTACTTCTGCATGTCTGCTTTTGGGGACCAGGAGACCCCACACCCTGGGAGGGCGGCAGGGGATGATGGGTGCTGCAATCCCGCGCCCTGCAGGCGGAACTGACCTTCCACCCCCTCCCCGCGGACCCTCCAGGGGTCCCCAAGGCCAGAGCCGGACCCCTGTCCCCATAAGCCACTCCGACCCGCGATCGCCCCCCCAAAGGGCGGGGCCGCCGCTTTGCCCCGCCCACCGCGCCCCCTCGCGGCCTCACCTGAGCGCGCGGGCGCAGGAGCAGCCGTTGGCGGCGGCCGCCGACCGCGCGACCGGCTCTCGTTCGTACCCCCCGCCCAGAAACCGTGGCCCTACCTCGCGTCCGCCCGCTCCTCCCTGGGAACTGTAGTCCCGCCGGCCCCTCCGCGGCCCGCCCGCGCATCGGGCGGGAAACTACCCTTCCCGTCGACCCCCGCGGCGCGCGTCTTACCTCGCCCAGGTAGACGCCGTCCCGCCTGGCCCACTTCCCTCGTTCCCCCGCGGCGCCTCTCGGGAAATGTAGTTCGGAGCTGGGACGCCATGCTGAGAGGACTAGGCCGCGCAGACTACAAGAACCAGAGATCCGCCCGGGCGGGGAAGCCATCTTGAGGTTGCTAGGAGACGAGACGCCCCTAGTTGAGGCAAAGGGTTCAGGTGAGAGAAAGGCGGGATATTGTGTGTGTGTGCGTGGGGGGGGGGATAAATTCACTTCAGGTTTAAATCACAATATAATTTAAAAGCTCTGGAAGCTGTTGTCTGAGTAAATGTCTCCCCAAAGCGGGCAAGGAATAATATACCTGCACACATGTAATCACCGTCCTAGACATGAGGCAACTTCAATTCTGGGCCATAATTCCCCCAAATTGTGCCAGGTAATGATATGGATTCTGCCACAGAAGAATAAGGGCGTCTAATAGGCTGTAATGGTTTAGCTGGCAACTATATTTTCATTTTCCCCCTCCAAAACGGCAACAATTTCCTCTCCAGAAACCAGAGAATGATTTTACTCTGGTTCCCTCCCCCCCAATTTTTATTTTTTAAGGGGAATTTAGAGCTCAGTGGTTTGCATTTCTTCCTTTTAGGCTATAATTAAATGCATAAATTTAGGGGTGTCCAACTTTGGCTACTTTTGAGGCCTGTGGATTTTCAGCATGGCTGCCCAGGGAATTCTGGGAATTGAAATCCACAGGTCTTAAAAGTGGCCATACTCCTGATTTATACATTTAATTATGGCCTAAAAGGAAGAACTGCGAACTACTGGGCTATAAAACTTTAAAATACACACACACACACAAACACAAAATTGGTGGGGACCAAAATGAAGCTGATATCAAAAGGGGACACCCCAAAACCAAACATATGACCAGGTAAGAATAAAATTAGATAGGCAAAAATTTAGGGGGTCATAAGATTCATATGGAAATGTTTTCCTGCAAATGTTTATCTAAGCAATACCTATGCAGGCCATGGACAAGAGCTGGCCAGCTTCGAAGATTTTGCAAACAAGGGTGCCGCAACCAAATAGGCCCTGTGTTCTTCTGGAGGGAAGGCAAAAAAAAAAAAAAAGATGGTAGCCAGGCTGCATGATCTCTTTTTTTGTGGTGTCACAGCTAAAAGGGGGAGAACTTTCCTCCGGAGATTACGGCTCGACTTTTTTGACCCACCTTGTCTGCCTTGTAGCCTTCCATAACATCGGAGTGGTGTTGAAATCCTCGAGATTTTTGCCGCAATTATAAAGATGACAGCGTGAAATTTAAAAACCGTCAAAGGGACTGTTCTCCCAAATGCTTTCCACTTGACGGTTGAATTTTGGGCGGGCAAACCTCATCTAGCTCGTGTGCCTTTAGCTACCCTCCGAATGCAAAATATTTAAAAGATTAGTCCAACAGAGCATCGTGATGCAAAATTCTCAGGTCTCTCTTTGGTCTGTCAAGGCAGCTTTGATTCGATCCCTTTGTTTCTACTGGAGAAGGTGAGACAGGAAGGCGCCCCAGAGATTAGAGTAAGGTAATGCTTATTTTTAGCCATTATTCCCAGAACACAAAGCACAAAAACAACACCTCTGGTGATATATGTCTGTTAGCCTATCGCTTTTCTTTGCAACCTCAGATATTTTCAATGTTTTGGACCCAAAGGGAGCAGGAGCTGGAGCCTTGGCGGAGCGCTCAAAGGCCCAGGGCCTCCACAGCCTCCACCAGATGTCCACTTGAAAATTAAGACCTCTTTCATGCAGAGGCTTTGTTTAATCCGTAGATTATAATAGAGAGTTTCTATTTTTTGAACCAGAGATACCCACGCAGCCTCCTGGAAAACCTATGTTGCCAGCTGGAATCAAACAGCTGGTGCCATCAGAGACAAGGTTACACTCTTGTTCTTAATCTGTACGGTTGAAATCTCTGTAGCCTAGCAAGAAAGACATATGTTTTCTGGCTGGGGGGGGGGGTTACACTGCTGCTAGATTTCATTTAATGGGGGTCAGCTTCCCACCTGACACGTCATTAGAATATAGCACTTTGGGGGAGAGGGACCACCACCCTCGCAGGCTTGAGTTTCTACTTCCAGTGACCAGGCCTTTCTCCCCAACTCGGTTACTTTGAAGTCGAAAGCTTGTTCACAAAAGCCCCTAAAGATGCCTTTCAGACAGACTCAGTTTTTCCTGTTGAAAGGAAAAGGCCAGGAAAATCGAACCTCTGACTCTGCCTCTGACTCTGCCCATTCTGTTTTGGCTCCTCCTATAACATCTTAGGCTCCTCCCTCTCTTCATTTCAGTTCTTGCTTGCTCACTGGACCAATGTATATTCCAGATACCACAGTCCTCGCCTTCTTACCATTCATTTAGCGATTGTTCGACGTTACAACGGCATTGAAAAAAAGCCATTTATGACCAGTCTTCTCATTGCAGCATCTCCACTGGTATGTGCTCAAAATTTAGGCACTTGGCAACCGGTATGTATTTAGTGTCCCAGTGCAGTGTCAGGTGGGAGGCTGACCCCCCCATTAAATGAAAACTAGCAGCAGTGTAAATACCCCCCCCCCCAGCCAGAAAACATATGTCTTTCTTGCTAGGCTACAGAGATTTCAACCGTACAGATTAAAAACAAGAGTGTAACCTTGTCTCTGATGGCACCAGCTGTTTGATTTGCCAACCAGCTTCTGACAGGTAAAATCAGTGGGGGAAGCCAGATTCACTTAACA